>NC_036861.1:3608793-3622614 GCF_002910315.2 Salvelinus sp. IW2-2015
GGGTAAATCATTTTCTCTGAATCCCCTTCCGATTGTTTTGGGCATCCGGGAAAAAAGTAGCGCTACCATCAGTCCCTGTGTCATGCCAACGGTAAAGCCATCCTGAGACCATTCAATGTGTGGGGTTGCTTCTCAGCCAAGGGAGTGGGCTCACTCACAATTTTGCCTAAAACACAGCATGAATAAAGAAGCGTACCAACACACCTCCGAGAGCTTCTCCCAACCATTACAGGAAAGTTATGGTGAGAACAATCCCTTTTCCAGCATGATGAGCACCTTGCCATAAGGCCAATGTGGGATAACAACTAAGTGGCTCGGGGAGAAAAACATCAATATTTTGGGTCATGGAGGAACTCAGCCTTATCCATCAGATTGTGGTCCCTCAGAGGTGGGGTGGACAAACAAAAAACCCACAATTCTGACAAACTCTAAGCATTGATTATGCAAGAATGTGCTGCCATCAGTCAGGATGTGGCCCAGAAGTTAATTGACAGCATGCCAGTGGGGATTGCAGAGGATTGAAAAAGAAGGTACAACACTGCAAATATTTGACTCTTTGATCAACTTCATGTAATTGTCAATTAAAGACTTTGCACTTACTGAAATGTTGTATTATACTCAGTATTCATAGGTCAAAACATTTTTTTTTCTGAAAAATATTAAAGACACTGAAGCGCAACTTTGTAATAAATTCATATTTGTGTATTCTCAAAAACTTTGGCACAAACTGTAGTATGTCAGAATTTTAGAATGTGGCAATAGCCCAAAAAGGTAAAACAATTAAACATCAATATCTCTCCATTTCACTTTATAAGGCTTGACCAGAAACTCACTAAGGCTGCCTCTGACTCTGATAGTGTAGCAATACGCACCCTGGCATTTGTGCTGAGGCTGGAGATGAACTGGCTGCCGACGACCGATTCCCTCTCTCCGTCTATTGGACAAGCAAGGCCTGGTCGGCTTATTGGAGAGGGAATATGCGTTCTTAACCTCAGCATTTTCCCTTCCCCAGGATGCTGCCCAGGGTCTGGTTTCAGTGCTAATATTAAAATGAAATATAACAACTGCAGCTCGGCTCAGCTGGTAGACAGGGTTGTGCAAGAGGGGATGTGTGGTGGTTTTAGTCAAAATGAGGAGTGAAATGCTCGACTGGGTCACTGACTTTTCAAACTGTAGATGGGTATTGGAGATGGAATAAGGCATTGATATTAGAAGCCTGGTTCCAGATATGTTTGTGCATGTATAGCCATTTCTTTGCATAGAAGTTGCAGAAAACTATCTGGAACCAGGCTTGCTGTGACGCTGGTCCTCACTGGCACAAGTTGGTTTGTGATTACTAGGAAAATGCCATCTGATTACTGTTCAATTTTCATTTGCGGAAGAGTTCGCTTTTTAAACAACATGGGCTCAGTCTTAACTTGTTTTTTTTCCATTGGTAGTTAAAACAACTCTCATCAATGTGCAAAATATTTAATGAGTGTAAAGACTTCTAAACCCTGGTTGCAAATATGAGTCATGGTTTTATATATGTCCGTGTCAGCAGGAAGGCCCAAAAAATTGCAAGGTCCAGTCCCAAGTCTACGTGATGTTCTCTATGCTCACATGGCAAAGCGGTACTGGAACGCCACATCTAGGTCCAAAGCTTCATAAAGCTTCTACCCCAAGGTAAGACTGGCTGACACATTAATCAATGCCCCCCCCCCCTTTGTTTTACACACACAACAAAAACATGGCTGCCTAACTACTGTTTTTATATCTATGCATAGTCACTTTACCCATGCTAATGTCAATTACCTTGACTAACTGTACCGTCTTTGACTTCGGTACCGGTACCCCTGTAATTAACTCAATTATTGTATTTTGTTACTTTTTGTATTTTTTTACTTTAGTTTATTTAATGTTTTCTTAACTCTATTTTCCTTAACTGTATTGTTGGTTAAGGACTTGTAAGTAAGCATTTCCGGTAAGGTTTACACTGTTGTAATTGGCCGTGGTGACAATTGTTTGTTTTAATTATAAATTTTTCTTCAGTTTTTTACTTTAATAGTTGTACCAACAACTTCCTTTAAATCCTTTTAGAGTCTATTGAGCGTAATACTAAGTAACATATAAAAATCCCCATCAAAGCGTCAGTTTTTTTGCATAGGTGCCGTTCAATCTCAGTTGCGTCCGGGCCTTTGCATCTCGCGGCTGGGAAGGTTGGCCGAGGTACCAGTGCGTTGGTTTGCCAGACATGAGACATCCCGAAAAATCGGTCTTCTCATGAAACCTTGTAGCAAGGTTTGGCATGGCAAACTATGGGGATATGATACAGGAAATATTAGTATGATGGGGGATTTATCAGTTAAATAGCGGGGCAAACACGCTAGTGTATAGTAAATAAAAACAAAAACCCCTTCAAGCTGGCAACCCTGAGTAATGATCGTTGCAATCTAAGTCAGTCAAGTGAAGCATCCCTTCACCTCGTTTTGTGATAACATCCATTGCCGCGTTCAAATCAACTGGCAACGCAGAACTGGGAACTCGGGAACTCTCCGACTTCCGACTTCAATGCGTTGAAAACAACTGGGAACTCGGAAAAACATTTGCTCTGACTGGGAAAAATCTATTTGAACATTCACCCCGGAATTCCAACTTGGGAAGTTGGGCCTCTTTCTAGAGCTCCAACTTTCCYACCTGAAGATCACTGGCGTCATGATTTGACCTCGTATTATTCAGAGTTCCWTCTGTTGTTTTGAATGCGGCATCTGGTCTGACAGATGTTTACATGACAACCAGAATGCATTGTATGATATCAATAAATATGGCGCAACACATAGCTGGTATTTAGCTTAGCAGAAGCTCGTCATTATCAGTACAACATCCAAAAAGTATTTTGCACACGTTCATATGTGTCTATTACAATCTATGCAAGAATCAGAATGSATGATTTGTCACCAGCACTTGAATAAGCAGTAAATACATTATACTCCATGCATACAGTTTAAGTCGTAAGTTTACATACACCTTAGCCAAATGCAATTAACAGGAAGTGCAGGAACCAGATAAGTGCGATATGGAGAATTCATATTAATTTATATTTGAAGGCCATGTAAAAGCCGATGGAGAAAGTGTCAAATGTATTAAATACAGTTGATGTCGGAAGTTTACATACACCTTAGCCAAATACATTTAAACTCAGTTTTCACAATTCCTGACATTTAATCGTAGTAAAAGTTCCCTGTTTTAGGTCAGTTAGGATCACTACTTTTATTTTAGAATGTGAAATGCCAGAATAATAGTAGAGAGAATTATTTATTTCAGCTTTTATTTCTTTCATCACATTCCCAGTGGGTCAGAAGTTTACATACACACCAATTAGTATTTGGTAGCATTGCTTTAAAATTGTTTAAAATTGGGTCAAACGTTTCGGGAGCCTTCCACAACCTTCCCACAATAAGTTGGGTGGATTTTGGCCCGTTCCTCCCTGACAGGGCTGGTTAACTGAGTCAGGTTTGTAGGCCTCCTTGCTCACACACTTTTTCAGTTCTGCCCACAAAATTTTTCTATGGGATTGAGGTCAGGGTTTGTGATGGCCACTCCAATACTTTGACTAAGTTGTCCTTAAGCCATTTTGCCACGACTTGGAAAGTATGCTTGGGGTCGTTGTCCATTTGAAGATCCATTTGCGACCAAGCTTTAACTTCCTGACTGATTTTTAGATGTTGCTTCAATATATTAAATATTTTCCTCCCTCATGATGCATCTATTTTTGTGAAGTGTACCAGTCCTACTGCAGCAAAGCACCCCACAACTGATGCTGCCACCCCGTGCTTCACGGTTGGGATCTTGTTCTTCGGCTTGCAAGCCCCCCCTTTTTTCCTCCAAACATAACAATGGTCATTATGGCCAAGCAGATTATTTTTGTTTCATCAGCACCAGAGGACATTTCTCCAAAAAGTACGACTTTTGTCCCATGTGCAGTTGCAAACCGTAGTCTGGCTTTTTTTATGGAGGTTTTTGAGCATTGGCTCTTCCTTGCTGAGCGCGGCCTTTCAGGTTATGTCATATAGGACTCGTTTACTGTGGATATAGATAATTTTGTACCAGTTTCCTCCAGCATCTTCAAAGGTCCTTTGCTGGTTTTCTGGGATTGATTTGCAGTTTTCGCACCAAAGTACGTTTCATCTCTAGGAGACAGAACGCGTCTTCTTTCTGAGGGGTACGACGCTGCGTGGTCGCATGGTGTTTATACTTGCGTACTATTGTTTGTACAGATGAACGTGGTACCTTCAGGCGTTTGGAAATTGTTCCCAAGATGAACCAGACTGGAGGTCTAAAAAAAAAAAAAAGCTGAGGTCTTGGCTGTTTTCTTTGTTTTTTCCCATGATGTCAAGCACAGAGGCACTGAGTTTGAAGGTAGGCCTTGAAAATACATCCACAGGTACACCTCCAATTGACTCAAATTATGTCAATTAGCCTATCAGAAGCTTCTAAAGCCATGACATCATTTTCTGGAATTTTCCAAGCTGTTTAAAGGCAGTCAACTTAGTGTATATAAACCCACTGGAATTGTGATTAAGTGAAACAATCTGTCTGTAAACAATTGTTGGAAAAATTACTTGTGTCATGCACAAAGTAGATGTCCTAACCGACTTGCCAAAACTGTAGTTTGTTAACAAGAAATTTGTGGAGTGTTTGAAAAACTAGTTTTAATGACTCCAACCTTAGTGTATGTAAACGTCCGACTTCAACTGTACATACAGTAGAAACAACATGGTATACAGAAACTATAATGATAATGTAATAAGCCACTTACTTTGATAGGTACGCATATGTGTCCAAAGTTGTTATTATTAGTAAGGAAAACAACAATGAAGGCAATGRGGGCACCAGCTGGAAAATGTGCCAGATGTGTTTGTGCAGGTTCTGTTCTGTTCTGACTGGAGATGCYCAAGTGTCTGCATACTTGATCTGGGGAAACAATTGGGAAGTGCTTGGGCTCTCGTCAAAGAGAGTAGTTTGTCTGGCTCAGGAAAGCCTCAAACATAATTTGTCCGCAACAGTGAAATGGGCTACTTTTTTGTGAATTAATGAGGAGGTGGACACACCTCAATTCAAACTGTCGTTAGAAAATCAAACTTGTTAGGAAATAACTGGAAATTGACAAGTTGAAACAGCCTATAGATAATTAGCAAGCAGCATGTCTTGGTTTGAGGGCAACTGTRCTGTTGCGTAACAATCACATTTTGGAACAGTGAGTGCATTTTGACGTCACGCTTATAAAAAACCATGAAAAGGTTAATGGTTGTACCAAACAACTCTTTACTGGTGGTACCAAACGTGTTGCTCTAATGGGGAGTTTTGTGCTTTGCCAACAAAATGGTCTAAAAAACTCACATCAAATTGGCTTTTTATTCACAAATATGTTTTAACTGCAAATTGAGATGTCTGGTCCTGTCCTCCCTGCTTTTCTTGGCCTGGGTAGAGTTTACCGGCCTTGTTTATGGATTAGCCTTGCGTTAGCTCAATCCCATTAAGTCTACACCCTATCAATTCCCTCTTGGCCCTACTAGCCAGAACATGTCTTTAACCATAGTTACACCAGGGGTGTGTTCACTAGGAACAAAATGGAAGCAAAAGGYCCAAAACAAGGAGGGACCTACCTAAACTTGTCCAATAAGAAACTCTTATTATCGTTACAAAACGGTTTGCTACAGTTTGCTTCAGTGTGCACTAATGAATACACCCCAGCTTGAAAAATATAATGGCAAGGTATTGTCAGAACAGTTGCAATGCATGTGTAACTGCACGGTCAGTGTTAGAACATTCCTTAAGATATTGAACTGTAAACCTGTCTTACATTGTCAAGCTAGCTAGCTCACCTCAGCATGCAAACTGTACGGTTGACATGTTTAGCATTGAAAAGTGGCTCAGAACAGGTCAGTTTCCAATGAAACTGAAGAATTCTACACTAAAGGGAAAACATCTGCGCAACAGGCTCCCATTGCGGCAGGCAGTGACTATGATACCTAGCCTCCCTCTACTCCCCTCTCTTAGGTCTCTTCAKCAGCTATCTAATGGAGGCCAGCTGTTCTCCCCAGCGTTAGCCTAGCGCTGGCTAAACAGGAAGCCTGGCTCTGCCCTGTGTGTGTCTGCTGAGAATGCAGAGGAATTTTGTTTTGTGGTCCTTAAGGGAAAGGCAGTGCAAATACTGTTATGGGGTGTTTGGCCCATGGTCGCGTAACATAGTTGAACTGTTGAACTAGGCTAAAGTGCCTTCAGAAACTATTCATACCCCTTGACTTCTTCCACGTTTTGTTGTGTTACAGCCTGGATTCAACATTTTCTCTCACCCATCTACACACAATACCCCATGACAAATGTATTGAAATTTAAATGCAGAAATATCTTGTTCACATAAGTATTTACACTCGTGAGTCAATACATGTTAGAATCACCTTTGGCAGAGATTACAGCTGCAATTCATTCTGGGTAAATCTCTAAGAGCTTTGCACAGCTGGATTTGACAGTATTTGCATATTATTATTATTTTTAATTCTTCAAGCTTTGTCAAATTGGTGTTGATCATTTCTAGACKGCCATTTTTAAGTCTTGCCATAGATTTTCAAGCCTATTTAGGTCAAAACTGTAACTAGGCCACTCAGGAACATTCAATGTTGTCTAGGTGTAACAGGGTTGGTTATGTTTCCACTTGCCTCTAAAGAAATGTGTATTTGATGTTCAAGCATTCTTATTGGTTAGTTCAACTCTGATGACAATAAGGGGTGTTGTGATTGGCCCCGCTTGCAGATAGGGGGAGATCGCGAACGTCAGGTCTTCCCAGTATGAAAATGTGATGCAAGGGGTAGGTCACGTTCTGAATACTGTTTTCTATTTTCTATTTTACAATGTGTACAAGTTTGCTGTACGTTACTGATTTTATACATGTGTGGGTATATGGTACCTGTTAGGGATTGAGGGGCTTTCTGGGATGTGCTTTGGCATATGATTGCTGTAAATAATTGTGTTAGCTAGCATACACCGATGTCATGGTCACATAAGCCACGGCTAACAGTTGTCTTCATGCTACAGATTTTGCCATCGACAGCCATCAACACTGTTAAGTCCTGCACAACTAAGGTGCTGTTTCCCATTTAACAACAGGTATTTACACATGTTATATTTTGTATTGTATTTTTGTATTTTGTTCGCCCAGTATGAAAATGTGATGCAAGGGATTTTGCCATCGACAGCCATCAACACTGTTAAGTCCTGCACAACTAACGTGCTGTTTCCCATTTAACAACAGCAGAAATAAATGATGCTCAACTGGGGGGAAAAAAAAAAAAAAAAAAAAAAAAAACACAACGCAGGGAGAGTACATAATACATCTGTTACATAGGTAAGCAACTCCAGTGTATATTTGGCCTTGTGTTTTAGGTTATTGTCCTGCTGAAAGGTGAATTTGTCTCCCAGTGTTTGTTGGAAAGCAGACTGAACCAGGTTTTCCTTTAGGATGTTGCCTGTGCTTAGCACTATTCTGTTTTTTATCCTAAAAAACCTCCCTTACCGATGACAAGCATACCCATAACACGATGCAGCCACCACCATGTTTGAAAATATGAAGAGGTGTAGTCAGTGACGTGTTGTGTTGGATTTGCCTCAAATATAACACTTTGTATTCAGGACAGACAGTTCATTTAAATTTTTTCAGTTTTACTTTGTTGAGACATCCTCAGTTTTCTCCTATCCCAGCCATTAAACTCTAACTGTTTTAAAGTCACCATTGACCTCATGGTGAAATCGATGAGTGGTTTCCTTTCCTCTCTGGCAACTGAGTTAGGAAGGACGCCTGTATATTTGTATTGATACACTATCCAAAGTGTAATTAATAACTTCACCATGCTCAAAGGGATATTCAATGAATTACCCCTTTTTTTTATTTTTACCCATCTACCAATAGGTGCCCTTCTTTGCGAGGCCTTGGAAAACCTCCCTGGTCTTTGTGGTTGAATCTGTGTTTGTTTGAAATTCAGTCCCGGAGACGCCTCTTCACTGTTGACGTGGAGACTGGTGTTTTGCGGGTACTATTTAATGAAGCTGCCAGTTGAGGTCTTGGGAGGCATCTTTTTCTCAAACTAGACACACTACTTGTGCACCGGGTCCTCCCACTCCTCTTTCTATTTTGGTTAGAGACAGTTCTGTGAAGGGAGTAGTACACAGCCTTGTACCAGATRTTCAGTTTCTTGGCAATTTCTAGCATGAAATAACCTTAATTTCTCAGAACAAGAATAGACTGACGAGTTTCAGAAGAAAGGTTTTTGTTTCTGGCCTGTAATCGAACCCACAAATGCTGACYCTCCAGATGCTCAACRAGTCTAAAGAAGGCCAGTTTTATTGTGTCTTTAATCATCACAACAGTTTTCAGCTGTGCTAACATAATTGCAAAAGGGTTTTCTAATGATCATTTAGCCTTGGATTAGCTAACACAACATGCCATTGGAACACAGTGGTGATGGTTGCTGATAATGGGCCTCTGTACACCTATGCATATATTCCATAAAAAAATCTGCAGTTTCCAGCCACAATAGTCCATTTACAACATTTAACAATGTCTACACTGTATTTCTGATCAGTTTGATGTTATTTTAATGGACAGAAAATGTGCTTTTCTTTCAAAAACAAGGACATTTCTAAGTGACCKCAAACATTTGAACGGTAGTGTACATCTGTGGTAAAATGTGGTCCCTTGGTCAAATATGCTACCCATGCTATATGCTACCCATGCAACCCATTACAAACCACTTGACCACCTTCTCGAACTCTGCTCTCTCTAAACTCTTTGTTTCCATTGTTTCCTGTGTTCCACTTACCGTACCCAGAGCACTTGCACTTGTTTAAAAATGGGGAACGTAGCCTACAATTTCAAAGCGCAACATACAGTTATATCAAGGCTTAGAATCAATTGAACGATTTCTCAATGATATTTTTTCACTCCAACAAACCCACTCGTGAGAGAATAACAGGACCCATTATCAAGCTAACAGTAACGAGGCTTGACGCGCTCTAAAGGGTCGTCTTCTCATTGACATCAACCCATCGGGCGTTTTATAACGCTACTATGTCTATAACGCTGCAATTTTCTACCTCGCCTCCTCAAGCGCAAAACAACTCAAACAGAACAATTATGCAAATGCCCTCTGCTTGTCTCAGTGTAACAGGGAAGAGGGAGAGAATAATGCAGTCAAATGAGCTTTATCGTCACCTTTTCATTTTCGCGTTGGTCACTGCCGTTCCCCATGCGCACATTCCATTAAGCCCCCTTCCTCCCTTCACAGTAACGCTAGCACCCAGTTGTTTTGATACATTGAATACTTATGGCTGTTGGGTATTGCTGTGCCTATGGTCTCCTGCCTATATTGTGCCATTGATATTGCTACGAAATACACAATGAGACTAGGGGATAGTCAGAATAAATTGAATATTTTTTTCCCTGCTCTAACGCTCAATTTAATAGAGTCACAATGTTTTGTGTTACAGCCTATTCGTGCAGTCTGTAATCACTATGATGATTACAATAGCGATGGAAATGCATCACCAAGCAGCGTTCTCTGCTTGATTTGTTTACGCATCAGCACAGCAGCAATCATGGTTCTTCATTATATATTTTTGGGATTATTCTCCTCATCTCAGATCTAGATGAGAGGTTTCGATGGACAAAAGAGCTTAATGCGTGTGKGCAATCCCAGCCCAATRAAKATCTCAATGCACGCAGCAGACTACAGAGACACATAATGTATCYTTTGATTTTTGTATCAAAACTGCTCTGATGAGGCCGTATTGATTCCGGCCCAGATTGCTTTTCTATTGATCGTCAGGTCGATTGTGTTGTTCCTCCTCCACTACAGCAGAAGCAGTTATTAAGGATCTCCCCACTGAAACATGACATTAACTGTGCCAGCAACAACAACCAGAACCTCTATTTCATGACTTCCTAATCTGTGGTCCATTGATCAGAGAAGACTTGTCTAAAGTATCATTTCCTTATTCCTTGTCCTGTTTAATTGGACTTGATCTCTTATTGTTCCCAGGGTGCAGTTGTCTTTTTTTACATGTGTTTTTTACTATGTGTTATGGATCCTTGTCTTTGCAATCACTGCTGACGCTTGTTGTGGTAAAGCAATTCCTCAAGTTGGGATCAATCAAGTACTAGCCTACTCTTTCGCTATTCTACTCTAGACAATGTTTTGCCCGTTTCTGGTGGGGGAGGAGCATCATTATTTAACACTTTCTAGTCTGGAAGAACTAGAAATGAACCTCATTATTGGCAGTACATTGGAGTATTACTTAATTTTGGGAAACTATTTATCTGCAGTACATTAGAGTTTTACCACATAGCTTAGTTGATATGCTTAATTAAAAAAAAAAAAAAAAAAAAACTTTCTCGGCAGTACATTGGCGTTTTACCACATGGCTTAATTGATTGCTTCATTTTGGAAACTGCTAGGTTTCAGAGGAGAGCTGCCAAGACAAATAACAAACAGAAGGCGCATGGATAATTTGAGTTCATAATTCAATTACGAAAAAGTTGTCCTCCTGTGGTTTTAGCCTATTTTATTATGGCCAGCAAGTGTTAATTTGACTGATCTCCTGATTATTACAGTTCGGTTGTACTGTACTAACCTCTTGTTCTCAGAGAGGTTATAATGCAGCTGAGATGTTGTAGTGAAGACTAATTGGAGGGAGTGTGACTCCAAGCCGGTGGTGTTTAATTTTGTCAGGCGTCCAGGATCAGTCAATCCTCCGTGTTCCTACGGAGGTGTTGAGTTGTGTGGAAGCAGCAGCTCTCTATTGTCTTGGTTGACTTGTTCCTCATATCCATCATCATTGTCCGCACCAACCATGGCCAGGGGCTTAGTGAGCTGTCCCCAGTCCATAGCAGAACACATGTTCACGCGTGKGCTTCGAACGCCGTCGTCACTTAGCGCTAGGCCTCTAGCTGCTAGCACCACAGATGCCATGGCATGCTAATCGCTAATGCGGCGCTATATTCTCTCACTGATGTTTATCTCTGACACAGAGTGAAGAGATCAAGGCTGTAAGCCTGTTAAGTGGGGCTAATGTAGCTGCTAACCCAAACCCACACAATTAGAAGCTTCTGAAGCAAACTGGAACCTCCAGTGGTTTATACTTGTGGTTTTATCCAAGAAAATAAGGCTGTTTTTCACACTGTCTGTTTGGCCTCGGGTAACAGCATTCATAACCATACTCTATTGCCACCCATTTCCCTTCTGAAAGCCCTTATTGATCAGGTTCTAATTGACCCTACAAAAAGCAATTCACTTATCTACAATTCCTTACCTGGGGAAGATGGGGAATCCTTTTATGGTATTGATGGTGATTCAGACATACACAGAGCCTCATAAATGTTCCAGCAAGTGATTTGTGTTGCTGTCTATCAACTATGATTTTTCAACATCGATACCGATTATTGGAGGACAAAAAAAGCCGATACCGATTTAATCGGCCGATTTAAAAAATAATAAAAAATAAACATATTATTTATTTATTTATATATATCATACACACACACACATTTTTGTAATAATGACAATTGCAACAATACTGAATGAACAATGAACACTTTTATTTTAACTTAATATAATACATAAAGTATATTTAGTCTCAAATAACATGAGCAGTGCTTGTCTGCATGGTCCTCTGTCAGTCTGCTCCTCCGCGAAACACAGACCTTATTTGAAGTAGATCAAGACATTCTCTATGGAAGACATGAACGGTAAAATAACGAAGGAACCCCTTTCAAGTTCAGCCGCAAGTTATTACAGGAATTATAACGCGTCGACTATTTCTCTCTAAACCATATACCTTTGACTAATCCGGAAACTATCACCTCGAAAACAAAACGTTTATTCCGTTCTGTATTTTATATAACGGGTGGCATCCATTCCTGTTACATTGCACAACCTTCAATGTTGTCATAATTACGTAAAATTCTGGCAAATTAGTTCGCAAAGAGCCAGGCGGCCCAAACTGTTGCATATACCCTGACTCTGCGTACAATGAACGCAAGAGAAATGACACAATTTCACCTGGTTAATATTGCCTGCTAACCTGGATTTCTATTAGCTAAATATGCAGGTTTAAAAATATATACTTSTGTATTGATTTTAAGAAAGGCATTGATGTTTATGGTTAAGTACACATTGGAGCAATGACAGTCATTGATTGATTGTTTTTTGTAAGATAAGTTTAACGCTAGCTAGCAACTTACCTTAGCTTACTGCATTTGCGTAACAGGCAGGCTCCTCGTGGAGTGCAATGTAATCAGGTGTTAGAGCATTGGACCAGTTAACTGTAAGGTTGCAAGATTGGCTCCCCCGAGCTGACAAGGTTAAAAATCTGTTCCTAGGCCGTCATTGAAAATAAGAATGTGTTCTTAACTGACTTGCCTAGTTAAATAAAGATTAAATAAAGGCGTAAAAAAAAATATATATATTTTTTTTAAATCGGCGCCCAAAAATACCGATTTCCGATTGTTATGAAAACTTGAAATCGGCCCTAATTAATCGGCCATTCCGATTTAATCGGTCGACCTCTACTATCAACCTCCAGAGCTTGTTTGCCCTGTCTGCTGCTGTGTGTTTAAATGGATGGTCTGACCACAGGTCACACACACACTCTATGGGTGCAGGAAGATCGATGATGAACAGAGCTCTACGGGGACTGGTAATYCGCCTACCAGCCATAGGCTGGACCACCAGCCAATCAGAGCTAAGGGCCTTTGAAATCTATCTATGGGAGTGGCACAGACGAAATGTCAGGTCAGATGTTCATGTCCTGTCGACTAGTCAGGGTCCTGTTCATTAGGAAACAAATGGAAGAAAACGGACTGAAACAGGGAGGGACCACCTTTCCAATTGGAAACACTCATTTTCTTTTTATGTTGACAGTGTGCCCTGCTACACACAACCCAGGTTAGATGTTTGTCTCTTGTAGGACTAGTTGGCTGTCAGGCCATGTTTGCTGTAGAGTACACACAGCCTAATATATCTTCAGACTATTACCTCTGGCAAGTGTTTTATGGTTTCATTTAAAACGGCTCTCTGCAGTYCAAGCATCGCTGACAATGATCATGTTTCATTAGATCAGGGGTTCCCAAACTTTTTTGGCCCACCACCCCATTTTGATATCTGAAAATTCTCGCGACCCCAACCAGGTGAAAAAAATGATGTAATTAACAGCCAATGTTTACTTTTTTATTACTTTTTTATAACAGCCAATGTTTACTATGGCAGTCAATTGAAATACATTCTAACAGTATTTCTGATTGTCTTCTCAACTCACCATCACATACTTTCAATGTGGGACTATGACAGTCAATTGCAAATTAGTCTGACATAATGTCTCTTCTCACCACCGCTAATGACATGGGTGTGATTGATGCATGTCGCTTCGGAGCTTCTCAAAGTCAGGGAGCGTGGTCGACAGTGCGCGCACCTCATCTCTGCTGTCACATCTAACCTGGATGGATATTTGGTTTTAATGTAGACGAGAGCACTGAATCCAGCTTCACACAAATTTGAGCTGGCGAAGGGTAGCCTACTATGAGTTTTATGGGGCTTTCAAGACAACTGGGAACTCGAAAAGATAAGAGGTCAAATCATGACGTCAGTGATCTGACGTCAGGTAGAGCTCTAGAAAGATGGCCAAGTTCCTGAGTTGGTAGACCGTTCAAAACTATTTTTCCCAATCGGAGCTTGAATATTTCCGAGTTCCCAGTTGTCTTGAACGCGCTGAAGTCGGAAGTCTGAGTGTGGC
>NC_036861.1:3628564-3743133 GCF_002910315.2 Salvelinus sp. IW2-2015
CTATTTTCAGGTCTCTCCAGAGATGTTCGATCGGGTTCAAGTTCGGGCTCTGGCTGGGCCACTCAAGGACATTGAGACTTGTCCCGAAGCCACTCCTGCGTTGTCTTGGCTGTGTGCTTCGGGTCGTTGTCCTGTTGGAAGGTGAACATTCACCTCAGTCTGAAGTCCTGAGCGCTCTGGAGCAGGTTTTAATCAAGGATCTCTCTGTACTTTTCTCCGTTCATCTTTCCCTCAATCCTGACTACTCTTCTAGTCCCTGCCGCTGGAAAACACCCCCACATCACGATGCTGCCACCACCATGCTTCACCGTAGGGATGGTGCCAGGTTTCCTCCAGATGTGACGCTTGGCATTCAGGCCAAAGAGTTGAATCTTGGTGTCATCAGACCAGAGAATCTTGTTTCTCATGGTCAGAGTCTTTAGGTGCCTTTTGGCAAACTC
Source organism: Salvelinus sp. IW2-2015 (assembly GCF_002910315.2). NCBI lineage: Eukaryota > Metazoa > Chordata > Actinopteri > Salmoniformes > Salmonidae > Salvelinus > Salvelinus sp. IW2-2015. The sequence goes on from NC_036861.1 coordinate 3,629,005, forward strand.
CAAGTGGGCTGTCATGTGCCTTTTACTGAGGAGTGGCTTCCGCCTGGCCATTCTATCATAAAGCACTGATTGGTGTAGTGCTGCAGAGTTGGTTGTCCTTCTGGAAGCTTGTCCCATCTCCACAGAATAATTCTAGAGCTCTGTGAGAGTGARCATCGGGTTCTTGGTCACCTCCCTGACCAAGGCCCTTCTCCCTTACCTTTATATAGACGTGTGTGTGTTTCCAAATCATGTCCAATCAATTGAATTTCCCACAGGTGGACTCCAATCAAGTTGTAYAAACATCTCAAGMATGATCAATGGAAACAGGATGCACCTGAGCTCAATTTTGAGTCTCATAGCAGAGTGTCTGAATACTTATGTAAATAAGCTATTTCTGTTTAAATGTTGTACAACTTTGTTAAATTCTAATAACCRGTAATRGCTTTGTCATTATGGGGTATTGTGTGTAGACTGCTAAGGATTTAGGTAATTCTCCCACTTCCCTATTTTATTATCAGGTGACCCCACATGGGGTCACAAACCCTAGTTTGGGAACCGCTGCATTCTGTCTTTATTCTGCATGGATAATTGAAGAGAACTGTGTAGTGGGCGAATGTGTAGCATTAATGTAATGCGCAAACTTGTAGCATTAATGTAATGAACACATTTCCAGGAGTAATAAAATAACTTTCAGTTTGAATGTAACCAAGCTCACAGGTATCTCTATACTGATTTTAAGATCTTTGTCAGATCTCCATTATCTGTTGAATAATGTCACAAATCCGTTTGCTATTCAGAAATGCTGTCTGACGTCTTCAAAGGGCTGCAGTGAGGTCAGGAGTGTGAAAGGGTGTTTATCACCTCAAAGGAAGGTAGTAAACACGGTCAAAAGCATTACACACACACACACACACACACACACATATGAACACGGTCAAGATAATCTCCTCCACACACACACACACACACACACACACACACACACACACACNCCACACACACACACACACACACACACACACACACACACACACTCAAAAACCAATCAGATCCAAACCATCACGCGTTCAGGTTTGTGAACAGCTTCACTTAACCCAAACAAATCTATTTTCTAGACAAGGTTGGCTTGGTTCAATCAACAACAGATAATGAATTCAAATACTCCTGAATAATTGCCTGGGGAAATTGAGTCTTCCTCCTATTCCGCTATTCCTACAGCAATACTGTGAGTGGCATTACCTGTGAAAGACATTATTTGTTGCATAATTGAATTGRAATCCACGGGATAGTTGATGGATAGGTAATGATCTCACACAGCTATACCATCTGGAGAAAAAGAAAATAGAAAAATGAATCGAGGCCATGTCCCTATTCAATGATTTTAGTGAGTGTATTCCATTGGCATAGTGGCTCAATACCTGTTGCTGTGAAACGAAGCCTGGGTATCTTTGCTACATCATAAACTGTACCATGAAGAGTCACATCGGAGTCCTTTATGAAGGCTACTATAACGCTTTCCCAGTGACCCAGTCCCTCATAATTATCAATGATTAATGGATCCTCATAAAAGCCGGATATCAACCTGGTTCAGCTTCTCCCCTTGACGCCATTGTTACCTTGGCATCATTGTTACCTTGGCCTTTGATGCCATTGGCTCCCGTTTGAATGGGCAGATGATTATTGCCTCTAGCCCCGCCTCCAAGTGCCCCCTGCCAGTGTTCCTTCCTACAGTTTCCATCCCCAATAAGTGCTCATTGTGTAACAAGCAGCGACTGCCTTCCGGAGACCTCCATTCTGTGTCAAGCCTCTGACGTGGCCATATGGACTGTAGAGTGTCGATTGAGTTCCGGCCAACCTCCATTTTGTGTCATGCTCAAAGCTGTGTCATGCCTCCGATCGCCTTCRGTAAGTGGCCAATGTAAAGAGTGTCAACAGTGTTTCTCGCCAARCTCCATTCTGTGAGGGTTCTCTTTTGAGAGCCAATAACAACGTGTTGACACCATTCCAGACACCTCCGTTACAGGTCAAGCCTGTAGACCTCTGTCTGTTCTCCATCGAGCTCTGATTATAACTGGTGTCATCTGCGCTCCGCAAACTTCCATTGTGTGCCAAGCCTGTAAGACCCCTAATCATCTGTTGAATACTGCGGGGATTTAGTCAATAGAAGGTAATTGGCACTTTGAATGCAGAACCTGCACTCCAACAATTACTCCCAGAAAACAATGACACAACCAAAGCTAAGGCTGACCAGGAAGAGTGTATTTAAGAGTGTATTAAAATAAAAAATATTTCACATTTATTTAACCAGGTAGGCCAGTTGAGAACAAGTTCTCATTTACAACTGCGACCTGGCCAAGATAAAGCAAAGCAGTGTGCCAAAAACAACAACAGAGTTACACATAAACAAATGTACAGTCAATAACACAATAGAAAAATCTATGTACAGTGTGTGCAAATGTAGAAGAGTAGGGAATTAAGGCAATATAGAGGCGAAATTATTACAATTTAGCATTAACACTGGAGTGATAGATGTGCAAGTAGAGATACTGGGGTGCAAAATAGTCAGAGGATAAGTAACAYTATGGGGATGAGGTAGTTGGGTGTGCTATTTACAGATGGGCTGTGTACAGGTACAGTGATCGGTACGCTGTTCTAACAGCTGATGCTTAGAGAGGGAGAGATAAGACTCCAGCTTCAGTGATAAGTGTTGGCTTTGGGGGTGACCAGTGAGATATACCTGCTGGAGCGCGTGCTACGGGTGGGTGTTGCTATGGTGACCACTGAGCTGAGATAAGGCGGGGCTTTACCTAGCGTAGACTTATCAATAACCTGAAGCCAGTGGGTTTGTTTGGTGACGAATATGTAGTGAGGGCCAGCCAACGAGAGCATACAGGTCGCAGTGGTGGGTAGTATATGGGGCTTTGGTGACAAGACGGATGGCACTGTGATAGACTACACCCAATTTGCAGAGTAGAGTGTTGGAGGCTATTTTATAAATGAAATCGCCGAAGTCAAGGATCGGTAGGATAGTCAGTTTTACGACGGTATGTTTGGCAGCATGAGTGAAGGAGGCTTTGTTGCGAAATAGGAGGCCGATTCTAGATTTAATTTTGGATTGGATATGCTTAATGTGAGTCTGGAAGTAGAGTTTACAGTCTAACCAGACACCTAGGTATTTGTAGATGTCCACATATTCTAAGTCAGAAACGTCCAGAGTAGTGATGCTAGTCAGACGGGAGGGTGCGGGCAGCAATCGGTTGAAGAGCATGCACTTAGTTTTACTAGCATTTAAAAGCAGTTGGAGGCCACGGAAGGAGTGCTGTATTGCATTGAAGCTCATCTGGAGGTTTGTTAACACAGTGTCCAAAGAAGGGCCAGAAGTATACAGAATGGTGTCTTCTGCGTAGAGGTGGATCAGAGAATCACCAGCAGCAAGAGCGACATCATTGATGTATACAGAGAAAAGAGTCGGCCCGAGAATTTAACCCTGTGGTACCCCCATAGACTGCCAGAGGTCCGGACAACAGGCCCTCCGATTTGACACACTGAACTCTATCTGAGAAGTAGTTGGTGAACCACGCGAGGCAGTCATTTGAGAAACCAAGGCTGATAAGATAAGAATACGGTGATTGACAGAGTCGAAAAGTCTTGGCCAGGTCGATGAAGATGGCTGCACAGTACCGTCTCTTATCGTTAGTGGTTATGATATCGTTTAGCACCTTGAGTGTGGCTGAGGTGCACCCATGACCAGCTGGGAAACCAGATTGCATAGTGGAGAAGGTACGGTGGGATTCGAAATGGTCGGTGATCTGTTTGATAACTTGGCTTTCGATGATTTTAGAATGGATATAGGTCTGTAACAGTTTGGGTCTAGAGTGTCTCCCCCTTTGAAGAAGGAGGAGCTTTCCAATCCTTAGGGATCTCAGACGATACAAAAGAGAGGTTGAACAGGCTAGTAATTGGGGTTGCAACAATTTTGGCTGARAATTTTAGAAAGAGAGGGTCCAGATTGTCTAGCCCAGCTGATTTGTAGGMCTCCAGATTTRGCAACTCTTTCAGAACATCAGRTGTCTGGATTTGGGTGAAGGAGAAGCGGTGGGGGAACAAAAAAGGTATCAATGGAACAAAAAGGGTAGCTAAAGTCATTAGGTCTCCTTGACTGAGTAACTATTGGTGATATGGATGACCGCAAGGACCAGTGCAATGCAGAAAGGGTGTTCAAGAGATGGTCTCAATTCCCAATGGATGATGTCTTCCTTTCAGCTCAAATGTGTGTATTGAGTGGAGTGTCCTTCATGGTTTTGAAAAGACTGAGTCGTGTTCCCTGTCAAGTGAAAATCCCTTACCTGCACCACTGTCCTGGTGGTGCAGGGATTGTAACCATGGGCTCTATAATACCCATAGTGCAACAGGAGGTCCATGTCTCCTCTTTGTGAAGACAGAACACTGATGACAGGGCAATAATCACACACGTGCATTCATGCACATACACGCAGGCAGACTCTCGCGCGCGCGCAGGAACACACCTGTTCTCGCCCTTCCACCCTGGGCTACTGATGGAGCTTGGGAGATATAATCATAAGAAATTAAAGATACTGTCATTATTGCCRTTACTGTGCTTGTTCCCTTGGAAACAGACGACCCTTTCCCTGCACGAAGGGGCCCCTCCCTCTCTCCCCTTGGCTTGGTCTTTTCAAGGCAGTAGACACTGGCTGTACAGGACAAGAGCCTTCCAAACAGGGCTATGTTTTGAGCTGTACTCAACTAGCGATAATGTGGTATARGCTGTTAACTTGTAAAGGCACTCAAATAACCGTGACCACTTGTTGAGTTTCAACAGCACTTGTAGTGTTGATGWTTATGTGTGTGTACAGTATGCATGTGTGTAGTCCTTTACATCCGTACCTGAATACGGGTTGAAAATGGCTAATAAGAGCCTAAATTTGAGCACAGTGGCTGCACAATAACATGCTATACATGACGTCAGAGCTCTGGCTCTGCGCTTCCCAGCGCTGTATGGGTTTTGACTGGCATCTTACTTCATAACTTAGGTAGTCGTGTTGGCAATAGAACAAGCTTTCAAATCATGCTCACCTGATCCAGATTGCAATTTATAATGGACAGTTTTTTTGGATTGTGTAAACAACAACGGTGATTTGTGTGATGACGAGGATGCGGAGTTGTGTTCCTCAACGGCTACTGTAGGAGAGCTCAAAAAAAGTACCTTAAAGTTGATGACTCTTCTTTTGAAATTGCTTCAAACTGTGCACACTTAATTTTTTTGGTCTTATGTTGCACCTACCCCACATTTCTCCAGGAATAGTCTTCTCATGTTGCTGAATGTATCCAGAGTATTTTCAGATTTCGTCATCAACAAATGCGGCGAAAAATGTACAGTAAATGTAAAATGCACATCAAATCAACAGCGTAATGTTTGGATTCAGTTGTCAGGTGAACGGTTGTGTCCTCACCTRTTGAGCCAATKATTTCCCCATAATCTCCAAACTGTTCTCTTTCAATTGCTACCATGGTTATGCYTKTGCTTTTCATATTACTTCTGTTGGAAACATTTMAATCTAGCCCTATCCATATAGGCCCATTTRCATGAGTGTAAAGGGTTAACTGTCTGTTATGTGTGTGGTCCAGTTACAGAACACATATGAACCCTACAGGGACACAGCTGTGGATGTGAGTGTGTCCATTTGTCTCTCTTGTCTTTCTTGGTGCACAAGAAAAAAGTGACTCTCTCACCCAGCCCAGATCACCCAAGTGTGACTAAACCCCTACCCAAGCCTCCTAAAGCCTCCTTTGAAATCAGATTAAACTCCTTTCCTCTCTCTTCTCTACTCACCACCAGGCACTGAGGAATTCCCCTGAGCAGAAGACTTACTAGCCTCKTCTTAGGGGGAATTACATTTAGGGGGAAAATGTAGCAGTTTCTTCCTCCATTTCCCTCACGAAACCTCTGCTAGCCCCAGCTGAGTCTCCAGTGACTTTAAACTAAGCTGCTRTGAGATTAATCACAGTTCCCACCCTACTAACCTCCACCAGGGCTGTGTTCAGTAGGCACGAAGCGGAAGAAAACATTGTGCAACAGTTTGCCATAATAAACACGACACAGATTTTTCAGTACAGTGGGTGGAGAGGGCGAGCATTGTACWGTATAGGGAGCTAGTTGGTTAACACTGAGCTGGAATTAGGAGCCCTTACTGTACATCTGAATGAGTAATGACAAACCTGACATGACAAATCTAAATCCTTTCACAGTGGCTGCAAACAGAGCATCAAACAGGAAGCTAGTTGGTTTTATTTGTATTTCTTTTAATTAACCTTTAATTAAGTAGGCAAGTCAGTTAAGAACAAATTCTTATTTACGATGACGGCCTACACCGGCCAAACCCGGATGACGCTGGGCCAATTGTGCGCCGCCCTACGGGACTCCCAATCACGGCTGGTTGTGATACAGTCTGGATTCGGGGACCAGGGTGTCTGTAGTGACGCCTCTTGCACTGAGATGCAGTGCCTTAGACCGCTGCGCCACTCGGGAACGCTGTGCAGGAACCCTTACGTCTCTGAATGAGTAATGACATGACGTCATAAACCTGACATGACAAGCCTAAACCCCATTCATGGAGTTCACACTGAATGACATGACACATGTAAGCGCATTCACATCAGTCGATGCTTGATGACCATCACATAAGCAATATTATAGTCAAGCCCACTCGAACACTTCACGACAATGGAGTTGTATAGTATGCCATAACCAGGCTTAGCCTGCCACGAATGGTTATGCCCTACCGTCCATGTTATATGATGCATATTGTATGGGTTGTATGATGCGTATTGTATGGGTTGTATGATGCGTATTGTATGGGTTGTAATGATGCGTATTGTATGGGTTGTATGATGCATATTGTATGGGTTGTATGATGCCTAGGTAAGAGGAAGCTGCAGTAGTTCTGGGTTGTAAAAGCCACGACTGAAGCTATGCTTCGCTCTAACAGACCTACTATTTCAGCTTTATGACCCAAACGCCAAAGAGTTTTATTGCAGATGAAAACTAGGGAAAGCTACATCCCACATACTGATAGAGGGCTTTATTGTTTTATTGTAATTACCCATCGAACAAGCTGCTGAGAAATCTGTTTGGGAGATATCTGATTAAATACATACTGCGGTCCATAAGAGGGAGTAGTATGTCATTTATGTTGATATATTATGTTGTAAAGTAAGACTAGTGGAAATTCATGATTCTCAGTGAGTATGACTTCATCCCACAGTAGATTATAGGTTTTCATTAAGAAGCTGAACATACAGAGTGATATGCATTATGAGTGTTGATGCAGAAAATAGCTGGAGGGAGACTGGATCTCTCCAACATAAATCATTGTTACAACCTTGATCGAGAATTAAAGGCCCCATGCAGTCAAAAACGTGATTTCCTGTTTTTTTATATATATATTTCCACACTATGATGTTGGAATAATACTGTGATATTGTGAAAARGATGATAATGCRCTTGTCGTGTAAGAGCTGTTTGGAAAGAAAAGCGMCTGAAATGTCAGCCTGTTTTGGTGGGATGGATTTTTGGCCTGCCTGGTGAGAACACCAGGCGAAAAATTWGTTAATAGACCAATAKGAAAGAAAGTTCCAAACCTCTCTGCCAATAACAGTTTTCAGTTTTCCCTTCCCCACTCAGACCACTCCCAGACAATCCTAGCAAAATAATTTATTGAGAAATGCACTTTGCGAAAAAGCTATTTTTGATTGTTTTCAAATAGTCCAAAATAATCACAGTAAGGTACTTAATTGTTACCCAGAAGTTATCTGATATTGCGATAGAAAAAGGCTGCATTGGACCTTTTTTAAGTATGATCTGAAAGCACCGATCAGACAGATTTATGCGGWTAACAGACACTTATTAATTCATCTACACTATTACAACCACTAAGATGGCCAAGCCAAATCTATAACCTATCGCTTCTTCTCCACAACAGTTTTGTTTCCCATTTAAAACAGAAAGATTGGAGTTGGCCAGGCTTGAGGGGGAATAAATCACACAACACAATAATGTCTGAATGAATTTATTTCTCCAGTTTTAGAGCTCCTCCACGACGTTACTTAACATGAAGGATGGTTACTCCTTCTGTCATCCACTCAGGCCATGGTTTATACTATATCAGAGAGGAGCAGATTTGGGGAAACATTGTCACCCCTTCCACTTCTGGATCTGTGAGTTTATGATGTTATTATAACCTAACCGCTGACAGCCTTCATCATCATCATCATCATAGTTTTATTATTCCCATCATTATTATCCTTACTTTCATCATAATTATTATTATCACCATCATTTGTGTCGTCATCGTTATTGTTGCTATGGTGATCATAATCGTTGTCGTTATTGTCGTAATGGTCGTGGTTTCGCCGTATTGCAATGCAAATTATTACAGATAATAGGCACTTGAGTCCATAATACGCACCGCACTAAATAAAATATAACCAATTTGGTTCTCTTAGAGTTACTGTATGATTTGAAAAACGATTTTTAGGTCCCATTTAGCTGAGTGCTCTGCATTATTGTGCCTAGTGTTTCAGCGTTTTGGTAGTTTCCTTATTTATGGCTTCTCTGGTTGGTTTATGATGCAAGCAGCATTCTATCAATGTGACTTCCCTCCTATCCCCTCTCTCCTCCACCCACCCTCGGACTATCCATGTCTGGGTCGAGGTTGATTCACTGCCACATCGATTGGAGGTRGTCTCCAGACTCCCTCTCTCCCTGGTGTGGTGACTGACTGTCCTACTCCCCTGTCCTTGACTTCTCCTCAGTCTCTTTGGCGTGACATGGAAGACCTGACAGAGTCGGGTTAGAGGCAGGGCACTCTGCTCTTAAACACCTTCTCTTGTTCGCCTCTCAAGAGCACTTCACACCATAACCGAGAGACACTGAGACACACAGAAGTGACTATCAGGCCTTTAGCTGAAGTTCAATATACTTGTATTTAGAGGCTCACCTCACCATTAGAACCAGCACCTTTGTGCAACTTAAAGGGTGCTTATTGTAAATCAATATAATTATTGCAATTACGCTTGTCATGGTCAAGCTCACCCAATGTTCTAACTAAAAGTACATAGACCAACAACAAAAAACATGCTGCCTCGTACTGGCAGTTTTCAACATCTGTGTTTTCATGTTCCTCATACGCAGCTAACTGTTCTAAACAGTTCATGATCATTAACAGTAGAGTGACTYAGCCGAAGTGACGTTGAACAGCCTGTGGTGAGAGCCGGCAATGGGATGCCTTGCTTGCGATTTCTAAAAATCCCTCGCCCCCCGCAATCGTATTATTTTGACACATATTCTGACACATACTTCATCATCAAGTCAATGCGCTGATGTCTACATATCTTGATCACTTATTCCAGATCCCAAACACATTCCCATTCTCGAATCCATCTCAATCCTCATTCCACAGCCGTGAATGACAGAAACGAACGTATTTTGAATTGCAACCATTCGCCATGACATGAGCATGGTTTGATTTGAGTCAGGAACAACGGCAGGGAAAGAGACATTATCATTCAGGGAATAATCCCTTGTTCTGCTGCCGGAGGGGTATTTGAAGATGTAATAAGTATTTATTGTAAAATCCACATTACACTGTGGCCCCTCCATAATTCATGGTGCCCTCAGTGTGAAATAATTAGATCACAGTGAGACCCTTCATTAAAAGTCAACATGACATTTTCTCTCTGCTCTTCTAATGCCGTTTTCACCGGCTCACTTACTTCTCCTTTTCCATTAGAAAGCAAAGCCTTTTGAAACCTCACCAAGTCGTACAWAGTCTTGCTATCTTTTTGACGCCGTTATTTCTGTTCCAGCTACAGCCTAAAAGTGATGTTTACCGTTGTTAAAGGGATAGATCACCCAAATTAAAGATATTGCATGTTGATTTCCTTACCCTGTAAGCAGTCTATGGACAAGGTTTGACATCAATCCATGCTTTGGTTAAGTTTCCCTGGCACTGTTTCCAAATGCTCAAAATTATAATATTGGTACCGTGACTCCCATCCGAGTCACAGTACAGATATAAACATTTTTCGCGCATCATGTTCAAGTGACTTTGTTGAGCTTCACAACCAATTTGAGATGCTTTCGGAGGGTTTGGACATGTTGCACAAAACATGCTAATAACGCTACCAGGACTAATAACGCTACCAGGACTAATAACGCTACCAGGACTAATAACGCTACCAGGACTAATAACGCTACCGGGACTAATAACGCTACAGGACTAATAACGCTACCGGAACCTAATAACGCTACCTGGACTCATAATGCTTAACCTAGGACTAATAACGCTACCAGGACTAAAACGCTACCCCTAGACTACATAAGCTACAGGAGCCTAATAAGCTACCGAGGACTAATAACGCACCAGGACTAATACGCTAGCCCAGGACTAATACCCGCTAACTAGGACTAATAAACGCACAGCAATGTCGACTAATAACGCACCCTAATCGCTAAGGATAATAACGCTACCATGGACTAATAACGCTGACAAACCAACCGGACTAATACGCCTACTAATACACGCACGACTAAGAACACATATAACGCTACAGATAATCGTACGAACTAATACCGCTAACAGGACTAAATAACGCTACCAGGAACTAATAACGTTCCAGGACTAATCAACGCTCCAGGACCTAATAACGCTCGAGACTAATAACGCTACCAGGACTAATACTACCGAACTAAAAAAGCACAGGACTAATTAACGCTACCCAGACTAATAACGCTAACCAGGACTATTAACGCTACCTAGGACTACAAACGCTACCGGAACTAATAACGCTACAGGACTAATAACGCAACAGCTAAACCCTGAGACAATAACGCTAACTCCGGACTATAACGCTACCAGGACTAATAACGCACCTAGGACTAATAACGCTACCAGGACTAATACGCTAACCTACTGACTAATAACGGCTACCAGGACTAATAACGTACCAGGACAATAACGCTACCTAGCGACTAATAACGCTCACAGGATCCTAATAACGCTACCTAGACTAATAACGCTACCAGGACTAATAACGCTACCAGGACTAATAACGCTACCAGGATGGGATTTGTGCCACAAATCATTAGCATTTGGAAACAGTGCCAGGGAAATAAACCCAAAGCATGGCTTGCTGTCATACCTTGTCCATAGACTGCTTACAGGGTAAGGAAACCAATGTGACATTTTGTAATTTGCTTGAACTATCCCTTTAACTGTACTTCTTGTTCTGATCCAAGTGCAGTCCTGCAAATCCACCACTTTGTCCACATTGCTCCTGATCCAGGAACTGTATAGTGATTCACAGCCATTGAGAGTTTCACTGATCCAAGATCAGCCATTGCATGCTCAGCTCATCCTTTCTCATAGAACCGTGAAACCCTGATTAATAAGGTCCTGCTATTAGATTTTAATCGTCACTCAATACAGTCCCACTGTATTTACAAGTCTACAAAGTGGATCCCATTAACCTATMGCAACAGTGCAGTTGCATTAAGGCTTGTCTGTTCTTTAGGCCCCTAATGAAACTGTTGCTCCAACATGGCGGTGGTGATGGAGCAGTGGTGAAGCCCTAAGTGCTCCTTTCGGCCTGTAGGAGAACAGTGGGTCTAGTTTCACCYGCAGATATCCCCTCTAATAAGGACACTAGGGCCTGAATCCATGGACACGCAGCCGTAACSTCTTCCATCTTCAGCCTTCCGCCCTTTGACCTTTCTCTTTCAACCACTAGCGWGGAAAGTGGCCCCTTCCAGAAACTCTAATAAAGAAACAATCACTTCAGGGCAGGTTATAGGTTGGGTCAAGTTTTTAGCTGAACTGCAATGTTCCCTATTGTTCAGAATGACCCAATTTCTTCTGGAGCAGCAGGTTCCTCTAAAGTGGTCCTAAAAATACATACAATAAAGGCACTTCTCAGAGCAGTGTGGGAGCACTGAAATAGAATAGACGTCGACTGAACTGCTGCGAGACTTTAGCTTGTCTAGTGGGTCTCATTATTATGGACGTTTTCAATGCCGCAGAGAGACCGTAGTTCACCTCTTCCTTCCCTCCGCATTTATTAGAGATTACAGACCGCTGTACATCTCTCTGACTGCCGGGGCCTGACAGTGCACTGTCTTCCTTCTCGGCCTCACAGCAAGTTGTGCCACGCAAATTAGAATTGTCTACCTACTGTATATCGTTACGTGCCGTGATTCAGAAACCAAATAATTGCGAATGGGGGATAGAATTTGAGCGATCATTTTAATTGCGTGTTGGTTTGTTGCGACCATACTCACTGTTGACTCGCTTATAGCACTCTGTGGCGTCATGTGGCAGCTCGTAACGATCTATCGGAGTAAATGGATGCTTCAGACCATTTGCCGGCTGTACTGCAGACTTATGGCAGTTAGTTATTAATCATTTGGATTTACGGCGTGACGGCTGTGGTAATACGAGTTATGGGTTGTGGTCTCGCGGGGGTATTGACTGGTCTGGACAAGCCGGTATGTCAGGGGTGAGATGGGCCGGGGTTGTTGATATTAATTTGGCCATCGTTAATGTTGATGTGAACGTGAGACGTTTGGCCTTGATGCTTACTGTGTTTCAGCCAGATCAGACTTCCTGAATAAATGTAGGCCCAGCCGATACTCCYCTAGGCTGGTTTCGTTGGTCAGTAGGCCTATATGTTGGTTTGAAAGCTAAAAGAAGCTTAGCTTTGAGTGGGCACATTGCACCCTTCTACTTAGAATTTAGTGAAAATTGCTACTACAGAAACTGTGATAATGATGTAAAAAAAAGTCTTTAGTACATTGCTACCCACCCTCTCACCGTCTGCTACTATAATGTAGCCAACATGTTGATATTGAGTAATTGGGTCATGAAAAGGTCAAACAATTACTAGTGGTAGCTGTTAACTGCGGTGCATCTCTGAACATCAATACTATTGAACGTCAATGCTATTCATTTAGTATAGAGCTAACAGCACAGAAGGCAATTGAGTTTGGTTGGGCCTGTGAGAGCCAGGGATATAGAGATATGTACTGAACGAAAGTATAAATGCAACAATTTTACTGAGTTACAGATCATAAGGAAATCAGTCAATTGAAATTCATTAGGCCCTAATCTATGGATTTCACATGACTGGGCAGGGGCGCAGCCATGGGTGGGCCTGTGAGGGCATAGGCCCACCAACTTGGGAGCCAGGCCCAGCCATTCAGAATTCATTTTTCCCAACAAAAGGGATTTATTACAGACAGAAATACTCCTCAGTTTCATCCGCTCTCCGGGCGGCTGGTCTCAGACGATCCCGCAGGTGAAGAAGCCAGATGTGGAGGTCCTGGGCTGGCGTGGTTACACGTGGTTGTGAGGCCGGTTGGGCGTACTGCCAAATTCTCTAAAACGACGTTGGAGGTGGCTTATGGTAGAGCAATTAACATTCAATTCTTTGGCAACTGCTCTGGTGTACATTTCTGCAATCAGCATGCCAATTGCACACTTCCTTAAAACTTGAGACATCTCTGGTGTTGTGTGACAAAACTGCATGTTTCAGAATGGCCTTTTATGGTCCCCTATGTAATGATCATGCTGTTTAATCAGCTTCTTGATATGCCAGACCTATCAGGTGGATGGATTGTCTTGGCAAAGGAGAAATGCTCACTAACAGGGATGTAAACAAATTTGAGGCCAACATTTTAGAGAAATAAGCTTTTTGTGCATATGGAACATTTRTGTAATATTTTTATTTCAGCTCATGAAACATGGGACCAACACTTTACATGTTGAGTTTACATTTTTGTTCAGTAAACTATAGTTTGGAGAGATGGAAAGAGATACAAAAGATATAGCTACAATTCTGAGAGATCTATAGGCTAAAAGACAGCAATCTGTAGCCAAGCTAAAAGACAGAGCCTTCAGAGACTATCTATTATTCAAGCAGCCAATACACTCAGCTCCACCACCACTATTATRCTCCAGTGTCTGAGCTCAGCTCGGTTTCCAATGTGGTGCTAGTGTAGCCACACACTGGGTGTACTCAATGAGGCTGTGAGAATGCCGTGCCGTTGTGTGTGCGCCTGTAAGGCCTGCGAGACAGTGAGGAGGTAGTGGTACAGTACTTTGGCTGCCGTAGGCTGTACAAACCATCTGGAGAGATGATTAGCCAGACCTTGTTTTCCCCCCCCTCTGCTCTTGGTGGTGTCTGTTCTATGTCTTGCAAGACTTCAGGCTAATTTAGATCTGCTAAAGCTATGATACAGTAAAACAGATCAACTTGTCTCACTCTTCTTCTCTCTCTCTCTCTCTCTCTCTCTCTCTCTCTGCAGTTTGCTGTTTCGTGGTCCACAAGAGGTGCCATGAGTTTGTCACGTTCTGCTGCCCCGGTGCGGATAAGGGTCCAGACACAGACGTAAGTAGCCGTACCCCACCCTCTACCCCTCATGTTCTCACCGCCTCTCCACTCTTAGGGTCCCTAAGCTTCTGTCAATGTACCCCTCCCAAAACGCACCACTAGCGAAAGYGGGCACCGCCAAGGCACATCTCTTCTAAGGCTGCGTCCCAAATGGCACCCTATTACCATATAGTGTATAGCTATGTTGGTATAGGGTGCATTTTGGGARGCAGGCTAAGTATATGGTTACTCTCAAAGTGACAGCCTTGCAGGACGACGGACCATACGTCCTTGTCTCMTTCACCGGGGCTGACCATTAAGGAAGAAGAATGAGTCTGCTCCTTGTTTGACAAGAGATCATTGTGTGTGGAGGCCCAAAGCTGTAGTATCATACATCACCTTGCTCTGTGTATTGGGAGGCCAGTCAGGCTAGTGTTTTTGGCTTGAAGTTGTAGGAATTTAATTTCGGCAGAGTTCTTTGGTTTGGTATCATAAAGAAGTTGGCTCTGTACTCTACTTTCAAACACCTGACAATAACTTTCCATTTTAAAATGGTGCGTTTTGAAACGGAAATAAACAAAAATGACTCCCCGTTTCAGTGTGTAATTTTCTCAATTTGATCCCTAATGAACGCAACCGGTCACTTTAAATTCAGTGACTTTGGACACATCTGCTTTAATCTCTCACTCTGGCGGGGGGTCGGATAATGAACACCGTGTCCAGGACAGGGCTCTGGATGAATCATATCAGCTGATGGCCAGCTTACCTCGTTTCACCTCAATATAKCTKATTTTATRTTCCCGAAGGGTCACTTTGTCCSAGTCATTGTCACTCGAGGACACTTCCAGGTCCACTCCAAAGCACTCAGATGTGTACACTCGTTTACTCCCTGTTAAGAGCTGGGACATGGGGGAGATCCCCCATGATTAAGACTTTTGATTGACCCCAGTAGTCTAAATACATGACAACCCACACCAGTGTCATACTTGGCGGTGAGGAAATCCCGCTATGCCCTCAGACGAACCATCAAACAAGCAAAGCGTCAATACAGGATTAAGATTGAATCCTACTACACCGGCTCTGAAGCTCGTTGGATGTGGCAGGGCTTGAAAACTATTACAGATTACAAAGGGAAACCCAGACYCGAGCTGCCCAGTGACGCGAGCCTACTAGACAAGCTAAATATCCTTTTATGCTCGCTTCGAGGCAAGCAACACTGAAGCATGCACGAGAGCACCAGCTGTTCTGGATGACTGTGTGATAACGCTCTCGGTAGCCGATGTGAACTAAACCTTTAAACAGGTCAACATTCACAAAGCCGCTGGGCCAGACGGKTTATCAGGACGTGTACTCCAAGCATGCGCAGACCAACTGTCAAGTGTCTTCACTGACATTTTCAAACTCTCCCTAACCGAGTCTGTAATGCCTACATGTTTCCAGCAGGCAACCATAGTCCCTGTGCCCAAGGAAGCGAAGGTAACCTGCCTAAAATGATTACCTCACCGTGGTACTCACGTTGGTAGCCATGAAGTGCTTTGAAAMGCTGGTCATGGCTCACATCAACAYCATCCTCCCGGACACCCTAGACKCACTCCAATTCGCATACCGCCCCAACAGATCCACAGATGACGCAATCTCAATCACACTCCACACWACCCTTTCTCACCTAGACAAAAGGAACACCTATGTGAGAATGCTGTTCATTGACTACAGCTCAGCGTTCAACACCATAGTGCCCATGAAGCTCATCACCAAGCTAAGGACTCTGGGACTAAATACCTCCCTCTGTAACTGGATTGTGGACTTCCTGACGGGTCGCCCCCAGGTGGTAAGAGTAGGCAACAACACATCTGCCACGTTCATCCTTAACATTGGGGCCCCTCAGGGGTGTGTACTTAGTCCCCTCCTGTATTCCCTGTTCACCCACGACTGCATGGCCAAACATGACTCCAACACCATCATTAAGTTTGCTGACGACACAACAGTGGTAGGCCTGATCACCAACAACGATGAGACGGCCTATAGGGAGGAGGTAAGAGAACTGGCAATGTGGTGCCAGGACAACAACCTCTCCCTCAATGTGAGCAAGGCAAAGGAGCTGATCGTAGACTGCAAGCTAGCTAGATACATTTCCATAAATGTTTAATGCTTTTCGACCGGTCCCCAAATTAATATAATTGATACAGAGTTTGTTTTGATATTTCCACCTGTGTGTCGTGATCACGTTTGGTGTGGGGGATGGTGGTGAACCGGTTTGGGCATGATGTAACACAGCTGATTCAAATGATCAAAGCTTGATGATTAGTTGATTATTTGAATCAGCTGTGTAGTGCTTGGGCAAAAAACTAAACAAGCACCCCTTGGGGTCCCGAGGACCGAGTTTGGGAATACCCTGAGCGAGGCCTTCCATGGAATGAGTTTGACACCCCTGTGCTAAGTGATTTTCTTCGCTAGTGGGGCTTAGAGGGGTTATAATGATAAGGGCAGCAGGTAACTCCCCATTTTGTCAGCGTTACAAATATATGTTCATGTCAATTATAGTAATCCAACTTTATGGATTTATTAGGCACAGATCTAGGAACAAGCTTACCAACCCCCAAACTTCAACTTGTGAAGAACATAGTGACTTTAGATCTAGGGCAACTGCATCCTATCAGATATGTTATTAGCAAATGTGTCATCTGTGGCCACATTTCTCAGCATTACAGTAACAGATTGTTGAGTTACGTAATGTAAGAAAAGCACTGTTCCTACTGAAATGTGTCTGGTTCATGGGCTTACAGAATGCATCCAAACAAAAAGTGTGTGTTTTATTGAGTCTGCTAATGTAGCCATAATGACTGCCGCTAGCCAACGTTAGCCTCGTGAAAAACCCACATCTTAATAATTTAGCCCATTCCACATGGGATACGCATCCCAAATAGAACCCTATTGCCTATATGGTGTACTACTTTTGAACAGGACCCATTAGTGRACTATATAGGGAATAGGGTGCCATTTGGGACGCAGGGAAGGATGTACAATGCAGGYYGATATTGGCGGTTGTAATGCAGGGGGATATTGGCGGTTGTAATACAGGATATTTGCTCACCACACAAGGAGCTATTGCAATGTGAATTGCCCAGCCAGGATAGATTCACTGCACATGTTAGCTCTATGTGCAGTTTCCCCTAGCAACCTAATTGCTAGGTGGGCAGAATCCAAAATAAAGGGTGAATACTAGGAGCATAAACCATGGTGCTGTCCRAAATGGGACCCTATTGCCTATATTGTGCACTACTTTCCACAGGGCTCTGGTCAAAAGTAGTGCACTAAATAGGGAATAGGGTGCCATTTGGTACCCTCACCCTGACTCTGTCTGACTTAGGGCACTTCAGCAATGTGGAAAAGCGAACATACTGAAGAATAGGTTCCTAAAGCAAAGTGTACTGTAAAGGTCTAATGAAAAACTATTGCGCTCGCGTCAAGCAATCTCCAAATACCACCCTTTCCACTTGAGCTATGGGGCCGTGTTTTCCCGGAGTAACGATGTGGATCAATTCGCTAGATTAGTGCAATTAACTGCTTCAAAATGGTTTCATTTGGCCACTCTGCTCTTTGTTGCCAACAGAGGCTTGGCTAGTATGTGTAGTGTTTTGCAGAACAAGCTTGATTAATAATTAGGGCTGGGAATTGCCAGGAACCTCACAGTACGATATCGCAATACTTATTTGGCGAAATGTATTGCCATTCTCACGATTCTATATGTATTGCGATTCGAGACTGTGATTTTATTCGATGCTCACCATATGTCTGCTGCAGAGAGACAAGAGAGAGCCGTGAATAAAAGAGTTTTGATCAGTCATGGAAATAAGTGCTAAAAACAGATTGGTTCCCTATTTAAAAAGAAGATGGGGAACAAACTATGAAGGAAACATGTTGGTGCAGGTACAGCCAACTAACACAAAAATAACATTGCGATATTGTCACGATATATCGTCAGAAATAATATCCCGATATGTAACTATCAKATTTTTTTCTCCATCACTATTAATAATGCATGGATTTCCTGGTCTAGATTCCCTTGTCTGCTCTGGTTTGAGCGGAACTTGACCTGAGGGGTGACATGGTTCTCTGTGCTCAGAGACAGTGMGGGAAATATGAGTCATTCACTTCCAGCCTGAACTCTCAGCCTTAAAGAGACTCAGGCTGCGTTCCTAATGACACCCTATTCCTTACATACAGTGTACTACTTGGGGTAATACGTAGGCTGTGTTTACTCAGGCGGACCAATTCTGATCTTTTTTTCAGTAATTGCTATTTTGACCTGTCTGATGTGATTGGTCGAAAGACCAATTAGTGGGGGGGGGGGATCTGAATTGGGCTGCCTTGTGTAAACGCAGCCATCGACTCTTGGTTTAAAAACAGTGCACTATATAGGGAATAGGTTGTCATTTGGGATGCAGCCTTAGCCTGAGAGAGCCAGTGGCTGAGTCATGAAGGACCCTTCCTGCCTCCCTCCCCAGTCTATGAACCCAGGAGTCTGAGTAGGCCCTGCCGCACGCCAGACGGTAAATGTAACCTGCTAGCCGCCCATGTGTCTATGACGTAATCATGCCCGTCTCTGGCATACTCCAACCTCCCTCTCCCCCCTTTCACCCCCCGCCCCCTACGGAGTCGAATACCAGCGTGTGCTCTCTGTAGCCCATGCCCCTGCGCTTCCATGCCAGACCACAGGAGGTTGGTGGCAACTTAATTGGGGAAGACAGGCTTGTGGTAATGGCTGGAGCGGAATGAGATGGAATGGTATCAAATACAACAAACACATGGCTTCCATATGTTTGATGCCATTCCATTTGATCCGTTCCAGCAATTGTGAGCCGTCCTCCCCTCAGCAGCCTCCACTCTGTGTCAGACGTTCCAAAGAGAACGTGGCTCACACGCAGACTGCTGGAAATTCGATTTTTGTGCTTAGCACACTCTTTATCTCGTTTTCTTTGTGTTGACATGTACAGCAGAGCAGAGGGTGCTGCTGTCCCTGCTTCTTTAGCCAAATGAAAACCCACAACCTCTCTCTCCTCTCTTTCTCTCTTATCTCTCCCTCTCTTATCTCTCCTCTTTCTCACTCCTCTCTTATCTCTCCTCTCTCTTCTCTCTTCTCTCCTCTCTTTCTCTCTTATCTCTCCTCTTTCTCTCCTCTCTTTCTCTCCTCTTTCTCTCTTATCTCTCCCTCTCTTATCTCTCCTCTTTCTCACTCCTCTCTTATCTCTCCTCTCTTTCTCTCTTCTCTCCTCTCTTTCTCTCTTATCTCTCCTCTTTCTCTCTCCTCTCTTTCTCTCCTCTCTTTCTCTCTTCTCTCTTATCTCTCCTCTTTCTCTCTCTCTTCTCTTTCTCTCCTCTCCTTCTTTCTCTCTTCTCTCTCTCTCTCTCTCTCTGCTCTCATCCTCTCTCTCTCTCTCTTTCTCTCCCTCTCTTTCTCTCTTATTCGCTCTCTTTCTCTCTCCTCTATTTCCTCCTCTTTTCTTCTCTCTCTTTCTCTTCTCCTCTCTTTCTCTCCTCTCTTTCTCTCTTATCTCTCCCTCTCTTTCTCTCCTTTTCTCACTCCCTCTTATCTCTCTTCTCTTTCTCTCTTCTCTCCTCTCTTTTCTCTTCTCTCCTCTCTTTTCTCTTCTCTTTCTCTCTTCTCTCCTCTCTTTTCTCTTCTCTCCTCTCTTTCTCTCTTTTCTCTCTCTCTTTCCTCTCTCTCTCTCTCTTTCTCTCCTCTCTTTTATCTCTCTCTTTCCTCTCTCTTTCTCTCTCTTTTCTCCTCTCTCTCATTCTCTCTTTCTCCCTCTCTCATCTCTCTCTTTCTCCTCTCTTTCTTTCTCTCTCTCACACAACACACACACACAACACCACACACACAACACAACACCACACAGTTCTCCCCTATTCTTTCTTTCTTTCTCCATTTATTTATTTCTCTCTTCTCGCTCTATCTCTCTCTCGGCCAGTCATGGAGCCTGCGTTGCTTCTGATAACTGTCACATAGAATTACATTCATGAATGAGACCCAGGCTAACTAGACTACAGCAGCCCCATTAATTCAGTGTGGCCGAGGAAGTTTGTGAGGGGGTCAACAAGCGTAATACATGCAATGTTGTTAATGAGGTTGCTTTAATGAGCCTCGTGTTTGAATCATTTATAATAAGTACAAATACATTTTTTAAATAATAGTTGCTTCCCAAATGGCACCCTATTCCCTGTATAGTGCACTGCTTTTGACCAGGGGCTGAGTTCAAAAGTAGTGCACTATATAGGGAATAGGGTGCCATTTTGGAGACCGCCGAATGCCTCAATGCACAGGATGCGAGGCTGAATGCCTCTTGTCCCTCCCACACAAATGAATGGTMTCAGATCATTGAGTCTGTGTGGCTAATGAGYTTCCTCATACCACACTGAGCTAATTATTATGATCCACTGTCATGCAGGCTACTCGATCAAACGGCACTAAATGAAAGCGAGACAATGAATGAACGCGAGATATTACTCATTACTACCATCTACTGATGTGAAAAGAATGATGCCATCTGTGGCGAGAATATAACCTAATATCAGTCATCATAGTTGTCATGTACATGTATATATGGAGTCATCTGGTTATCCATTCATGTATGTACAATGTTGGTAAAAGATTACTTSTGAATGTGATTACTTTCAAAACAATGTTATTGAGCTAATGCTTATTTTCTTAACTATAGGAATAAAGCAGTCTTCCCGTTCAGCGTTTTCATCAAGGATTAATTCAGCAGCAATGGCAGAGTTTTATATATGAAAGGAATATGGGATAGTTGTATGTGTTTGTCACACATTTGTGGGGCCTTAATTATGTTTGTATAAGACAAAGTATAAGTAACTTCAGTGGCAGCCAAGATTTAGCCTAATGTCAGTCGTCATCGTTGTCATATATGCATATAGGGGAAACACTGCTTTTGATGCAGCGACGGTGGGTTTGTGCCCATAGGCGACGTTGTTGCCAGTGATGTCTGGTGAGGACCTGCCTTACAACAGGCCTACAAGCTCTCAGTCCAGCCTCTCTCAGCCTATTGCGACCAGTCTGAGCACTGATGGAGGGATTGTGCGTTCCTGGTGTAACTCTGGCAGTTGTTGTTGCCATCTTGTACCTGTCCCGCAGGTGGGATGTTCGGATGTACCTGTGCAGGTGTTGTTACCCGTGGTCTGCGGAACAGGAAGGACGATCAGCTGTCCGTCCTTTCCCCCTGTAGCGCTGTCTTAGTCGTCTCACAGTACAGACATTGCAATTTATTGCCCTGGCCACATCTGCAGTCCTCATGCCTCAGGCACGTTCACACAGATGAGCAGGGACCCTGGGCATCTTTCTTTTGGTGTTTTTCAGAGTCAGTAGAAAGGCCTCTTTAGTGTCRTAAGTTTTCATAACTGTGACCTTAATTGCCTAACGGCTGTAAGCTGTTAGTGTCTTAATTAACAACCGTTCCACACGTGCATGTTCATTAATTGTTTATGGWTAATTTGTCTTTTTTTATTTAACTAGGCAAGTCTGTTAAGAACAAATTCTTATTTTCAATGACAGCCTAGGAACAGTGGGTTAACTGCCTTGTTCAGGGGCAGAACAGATTTTTTTMACCTTGCTCAGGGATTCGATCTTGCACCCTTTCGGTTACTAGTCCAACTCTCTAACTCTCTAGGCTACCTGCCGCCCCATTGAACAAGCATGGTAAACAGTGTTTAAACCCTTTTACAATGAAGATCTGTGAAGATATTTGGATTTTTACGAATTATCTTTGAAAGACAGGGTCCTGAAAAAGGGATTTTTTTTTTCTTCTGCTGAGTTTATATATCTGCCTCACTCTCAGAGAAATAAGAAGTACCGCTAGGTTTTACACAGTCAAATGTAACAAATAACTAGATTTTCATAAAGAAATGTACAAATGATACATTTGTGACATCAATATTTCTATACAGTAATATGAGATATGTATGTAAAACATTTACATTTTAGTAATTTAGTAGATGCTCTTATCCAGAGCGACTTGGTAAGTGCATCCGTCTTAAGATGGCTAAGTGAGACAACCACATATCACAGTCAAATATACAGGATACCAATATTCCGTTCCAGAACAAAGAAAATACTGTATATAGCGTTTTGTGGAAAAAACTGTACCCATAAGCAGATGTGAATATAGGTTTTTCAAAATAAACTCTTCATATGTMGTTGAATGTGTGGCTCAGTTGGTAAAGCATGGCACTTGCAACGCCAGGGTTGTGGGTTCGATTCCCACTGGGGACCCGTACAGAAAATGTATAAAGTCACTACTGGAAGACACACTGGATAAGAGCGTCCGCTAAATGACTAAAATGTTAAATGTAAATATTTCCATTGGCRATTGTAGATGAATACACTCGTGGCTGTTTAGTCATYCATTTTCCTTTACTTGGTGAGAGTGAAATATGAAGTCATAAAAGCACAACTCCTTCCTACTCAGTTTTATTGGAACAAGAATGAATCATGCAAAGCCTGTAGCAGAAGTATGAAATGAATCTTCTATATTGTGATGTACTGTATATGCATATTATTTGCCTTAAGCATATTGTGCCCCTCAACCTGCCAGAAGTTGTTCTTCAATCACTGGTCCTAGAGACCCACAGGGCGTTTGAGCAGGGCAGGCTTTTATTCCAGCKCAGCACTAACACACTCCGTCACCTAACCACAGAGCCCTTGAATAGTCWAATCAGGTGCATTGGCACCGGGCTAGCACAAAAACCTGCACACCCTGTGGTTCTCTAGGACCAGGACTGAAGAACTGTGGGTTCCAACGACTGACCAGTCAGATGAGAAGAGAATAAGAGAATAAAATGAGAAGAGAACATTTTTAAAAAGCTTAGAGGGTTCAATACCCGGCACCACCCATACATTAAACAAAAAATGCACGCTTGACTAAGTCGCTWTGGATAAAAGTGTCTGCTAAATAGTACATTATTACAAGTAAGAAGACGTGTATGGTGAAGAGATGAGAAGAGGGTATGTGTGGTGTTCCCATGCCCCTTTTTAAGCCAGGGTACAAGGGGTAAAAACAACAGTGTTTATTATGTCTAGTAAATGTTTATTATGGACTTTGGCCCTGCATCCAAGGATGCCTGAAAACTCTCTCTCGCAACGATCAGCAAGGGATAATTAGGTTTCATTACAAATAATGAAACCCAACCAGACCTAGTGAACATGTTGTRGTCTACTTAAATATTTAGAATGTTTTTGCTTCGCCTGGGGAAAGGGCCACTTCACGTAGTGCCTGTCGATGAGTCTGGCAGCACATGTTTTAGTAATAGTACGTAGTGAGCTGCAGTATGTTACCCTGGTGAAGCACTTGTTCCATAGCAATAAGCCCCAATACCTCATAATACGACTGTGATTGAAGACGATAAAGACCTATAACACTGTTTTGATAAGGGCATAAAGCGTTTACCATCGTCCAAAACATGTACACGTATTCACTGCGGTGTTCTAGAATTTCTGGGGGACCGTTGGCTTTCATACTTTTCGAAGTCTCAGCGCACCACATTCAACACATTCAAATGAGGACGTGTACCGGCGACGTGTTGGTTGGGAATGGTGGGGAGGTGCGCGTTCGAGCTGTACGTCCCCCGTCGCTATGTCACAATGGGACACCGGACGATCACGTCCTAGCATCTGTGGATGATGAATTATGCGTAAGGCTCACCGTCTAAATAACCTACAGCCCAGTCCCAGTGAGCAAAACTGGTTGAAAGGACGTCATTACAACCTGTTTACAACCACAACTTGTTGTAATCTACAACCAGTTGTCCACTGGGTATAACCTACAGCCCAGTGTTTTGACTCGTCACTCATTGATTCCAAACAGTGATGAACTATCACTGGAGAGCTTGTTTAATAACATGGCTGCTGAACTCATGTAAGCTTTGACATAGGCCAGTAGACCAACATGTTGGTGATTGTACCAAAACTGTGTATCTTATTTTAACAAGCAAGCTATGTGCCAAGACCTCAAATCCCATGTCATAAAATACAATATTCCTCATAAACTATGGGATTAAGGGGAGATGGGATGAATAAAGTCACTGTCTTGACTAATGACTGTATCAAGGATTAGGGAGATGATGCTAAATCACTGTCTGATAATGACTGTATCAAGGATTAGGGAGATGATGATAAATCACTGTCTGACTAATGACTAATCCTCCGCTAATCCTTAGATTAAAGTCATTAGTCAGACGTGATATTATTCTCTATCTATCCCTAATCGTCATTAGACAGAAAGTGATTTATCATAATATCCTTATCACTGATACAAGTCCCATTAGTCCATACAGAGATTTATTATTATTTAAATTATAATTATATTTAAAGTTTTACCGTTTTCTTGGTAACGCAGGTAAGATTACTGAGAAAAACCGTATATATTGCAGCAAGAACCCTGGGGAATAGTTTACGAGGGGAGAGGAGGGGGATGAATGAGCCTAATTTGAGTAAATGAGGGGATTATATATAGGTGAACCGTAGATGGTTGAGGCCAGAAGATTAGGGAAATTTAGGCCAGGACACGGGGTTTAAACACCCCTACTTTACGATATGTGCCATGGGAATCTATTATGACTCAAGAAGAAGTCCAGAGATCACAGCCCGTTTAACGTCAATCCAGAAAGACGGCAAACCTCATAACAGAGCAGTGTCCCAAATCACATGCCACCATGGGGCATGGGATCTTTTGTTTTATGACCATAGGAAGAGTGGAACTCCTACTGGCCGCTCCAACACACCACTTACCAGCAGCAACCTGCGTACTCACCATCCAGGGACTGAACCAGGACAACCACTGCTTAAGCTTCAGAGCAAAGCCAGCAGTGGTATGCCAGGGTGGTATGCTGCTGGCCAGAATATTTATCTCATCTCCCTATCCTTGATACGGTCATTATTGTCATACAGTGATATTGATCATCCATCTCCTAATCTTGATACGGTCATTAGTCAGACAGTGACATCTTTTACTACAGTACTGGAGGTCGAGCTATACAGGGCATTCGGAAAGTATTCAGACCCTTGACTTTTCCAATTTTGTTGCGTTACAGCCTCTTCTAAAATTGATTCAATTGTTGTTTTTTCCTCAATTTATCTACATACCATTTACATAAGTATTCAGACCCTTTACTCAGTACTTTGTTGAGCACCTTTGGCAGCGGTTACAGTCTCGAGTTTTCTTGGGTATGACACTACAAGTTTGCACACTGTATTTGGGGAATTTCTTCCATTCTTCTCTGCAGATCCTCTTAAGCTCTGTCAGGTTGGATGGGGAGCGTCGCTGCACAGCTATTTCAGGTCTCTCCAGATGTTTCGATCGGGTTCAAGTCCGGGCTCTGGCAGGGCTGCTCAAGGACATTTAAGAGACTTGTCCCAAAGCCACTCCTGTGTTGTGTTGGCTGTGTTCGTAGGGTCGTTGTCCTGTTGGAAAGTGACTCTTTGCCCCAGTCTGAGGTGCTGGAGCAGGTTTTCATCGAGGATGTGCTCCGTTCATTTTTCTCTCAATCCTGACTAGTCTCCCAGTCCCTGCCGCTGAAATACATCCCCACAGCATGATGCTGCCACCACCATGCTTCACCGTAGGGATGGTGCAAGGTTTCTTCCAGGCATGATGCTTGGCATTCAGGCCAAAGAGTTCAATCTTGGTTTAATCAGACCAGAGAATCTTGTTTCTCATGGTCTGAGAGTCTTTTAGGTGCCTTTTGGCAAACTCCAAGCGGGCTGTCATGTGCATTTTTACTGAGAAGTGGATTTCGTGTGGCCATTCTACCGTAAAGGCCTGATTGGTGGAGTGCTGCAGAGATCTTTCTCGACACAATCCTGTCTTGGAACTCTACGGACAATTCCTTCGAACTCATGGCTTGGTATTTGCTCTGACATGCACTGTCAACTTTTGGACCTTAAATGGACAGGTGTGTGCCTTTCAAAATCATGTCCATTCAATTGAATTTACCACAGGTGGACTCCAGTCAAGTTGTAGAAACATCTCAAGGATGATCAATGGAAAGAGGATGAACCTGAGCTCAATTTCGAGTGTCATAGCAAATGGTCTGAATACGTATGTAAATGAGGTATTTCAGTTTTTAATTTCGCCCTTTTCCCCCCTGTCTGTCAATAGATGGTAAAATKAAAGGTGCTTGAGAACTTGTGGCTCTTTGATTGGGGTCATTCACCCTCGGCATGAACCTATACGAAGAGAACCGCTGCACCAAGTGGTGTTCCACTGGGTGCATCTCAACAGCCTTATTTGGCTTCCTCTCCTCATCGTATTTCCTTCATCTGCACTGATGTGGGACATTTGTTGCTCTGGGGAAAATATACCAGATAGACTTCACCTATTCTCTGGGCTCAGACGGAGGAGCGGATGCCACTCTGAGTCCTCCTCCCAGTCCTGAGTCATGGTGCTGTGATGTCATCTCGCTCGAGACCCCTGCGTTTCTGCCTCAATGCTGAGAGTGTTGCTCTGGGCCCCACTGCCCGAGCCTGAACCTAATTGGGTGCATCCATGCTACATTGATTTGATTAAAGTCTACCCCCCCCCCACCACCTCTATGCACACAGACATGCACGGATACACAGAGACAAATGGCACACACACACACAAGCTGAACACAGACGTGCACAGATGCGCACACACACACTCACACTATTTCTCTCTCACAGTGAGGCTTGTGTGGATCTTGAGGATGTGGCTAATGTATGTGGGGTCTGGCTGGCCTGTACTGCCTGGTTTCCCCTTTAGTGCATRAGWGCAGTAAGACCTAAATCAAATCAAATGTATTTGTCACATACACATGGTTAYCAGGTGTTAATGCAAGTGTAGCGAAATGCTTGAGCTTCTAGTTCCGACCATGCAGTAATATCTAACAAGTAATATAACCTAACAATTTCACAACAACTACCTTATACACAAAAGTGTAAAGGAATGAATATGACATTAAAATATATGATGAGTGATGGCCGAACGGCATAGGCAAGATGCAGTAGATGGTATAGAGTACAGTATATACATACGAGATGAGTAATGTAGGGTATGTAAACATATAATCGGCATTGTTTAAAGTGGCTAGTGATACATTACTCAAGATGCAGTAGATGGTATAGAGTACAGTATACATATGAGATGAGTAACATTATATAATATAAAGTGGCTAGTGATAAATTGATTACATACATTTTTCCATTTAAAGTGGCTGGAGTTGAGTCAGTATGTTGGCAGCAGCCACTCAATGTTAGTGATGGCTGTTTAACAGCCTTATGGCCTTGAGATAGAAGCTGTTTTCAGTCTCTCGGTCCCCGCTTTGATGCACCTGTACTGACCTCGCCTTCTGGTTGATAGCGGGTGAACAGACAGTGGATCGGGTGGTTGTTGTCCTTGAGATCTTTGGCTTCCTGTGACATCGGTGTGGGTAGGTGTCCTGGAGGCAGGTAGTTTGCCCGTGAGCGTTGTGCAGACCTACTACCCTCTGGAGAGCTTCCGTTATGCGGAGCAGCGTCGCGTTAACCAGGCGGGATACAGCCCGACAGATGCCTCGATTGGCATCTGTAAAAGTTTGAGTGTTTTTGGTGACAAGCTCGAATTTTCCACTTCAGCCTCCTGAAGGTGCTACCTGTCTGTGTGGGACCATTTAGTTTTGTCCGTCGATGTGTACTGCCAAGGCACTTAAATACTCTCCAACTCTCCACTACTGCCCGCGTCAATGTAGATAGGGGCTTCTCCTCTCTGTTTCCTGATAGTCACGATTCATCTCCTTGTTTGTTGACATTGAAGTGTGAGGTTATTCATTCCTGACACACACTCCGAGGCCCTCACCTCCTCCCTGTAGGCCGTCTCGTCGTTGTTGGTAACAAGCCTACACTGTAAGTGTCGTCTGCAAACTTGATGATTGAGTTGGAAGGCGTGCATGGCCACGTAGTCGTGGGTGAAACAGGAGAACAGGAGAGGGCTGAGAACGCACCCATTGGGGACCCAGTGTTTGAGATCAGCGGGGTGGAGATGTTGTTACCTACCTTGACCACCTGGGCGGCCCGTCAGGAAGTCCAGGACCCAGTATTGCACAGGGCGTGCGAGACCCTGAGCTTAATGACGAGTTTGGAGGGTACTATGGTGTTAAATGCTGAGCTGTAATCGATGAACAGCATTCCTCTTGTCCAGGTGGGTTAGGGCAGTGTGCAGTGTGATGGCGATTGAGTCGTCTGTGGACCTATTGGGGCGGTAAGCAAATTGGAGTGGGTCTAGGGTGTCAGGTAGGGTGGAGGTGATATGGTCCTTGACTAGTCTCTCAAAGCACTTCATGATGACGGAAGTGAGTGCTACGGGGCGATAGTCGTTTAGCTCAGTTACCTTAGCTTTCTTGGGAACAGGAACAATGGTGGCCCTCTTGAAGCATGTGGGGACAGCAGACTGGGATAGGGAGAGATTGAATATGTCTATAAACACACCAGCCAGCTGGTCTGCGCGTGCTCTGAGGACGTGGCCGGTGGTAATGGACCAGATTAGCTCTGGGATAAGAGACAAAAACGCACACATTCACTTTAGCAAGGAAATATGCGCACACACACATAGGCACACAGCCAAAATGACCCTTTGAAGTSTATAATGCAGTATCACTCCCCTCTCCTCTGTTTACCAGTGAGCTAGAAGAGTATGGCGGCAGCACCAGAGCAGGACGTGGTGAAGGGAAGGTCCCCTAGGTTCTGTTTACCAACAGCTCATCCAACTCGTAATGAGCACTAATGGACCTTGAGTCCCTCTCTCGAATGTCCCGTGACATGCCTGGCTGAGGGAACATTCGGCACTGCGTCCCAAATAGCACCTTATTCCGTAGTGCACTACTTTTGGTCAAAAGTAGTGCACTGTATAGGGAGTAGGGTGTCACGTGGGACACGGTCTTGGTTTCTGGAGCTTTGGTGAGGTCTGTGGACGCTAGGCTACACCGTAGAGGCACTGAAGCACTTCCTGATGGAACGTTCCCTGAGGGAAGGGGCACCYCCTGGGTCTGCTGGCATGAAGCGTWTCCCCCTCGTGTCCTMTCACCCAGGGAGTCTGCTTCCTGGAGGTGTTATCGCTGCAGACCTTTTTAAAGCAGGTTCCGTTTTTTTTCTTCTGGGCTGGCACGTGTCTTGGTTCCCTCTGATCGCGCACTCTTATTCACACACACACACACACACACACAGTGGGGCACCGCGGGGACTTTTGACCCCACCCACACTTACTTGGGCGTCATAATTGAACATTACTGGAAGAGCAGGCTCGTGCGTTGATCAACCGTGGGTGAAGCAGCAGTCTTTTGTTTATCCCCATAATGGATGGAAAGTGCTCTCAGAGCTCATCTCTCACTTCCTCTTTACTTTACTGAAGGCCGACCTTGGAGAAACACAGGCAGAAGGTGTAGAGAGAAAAGAGAAGATATTAACGTACGGTGTGTGAGGAGGAGGGGGGGGTCAATAGACGTTATGCAAGAGATGACATCTAGCCCCTCCTCCTTCCTTCCATCCTTAGGTAGAGCCTCATGTGTTTACTCAGCCCCCCAGGGAACTGAAAGGTGTGTCGTCTGGACGTGGCAGCGCGTGCCCATGCTGTTGCCGCACTGGGGGGGGCGGGGGGGGACAGCATTGAGCCGAATGCCCAGTGTTATTTTGCTGTTTTTTACCACGGTGGACCAACTTCGGCTCTGTCACCATTGCCACGGGGGGGTTGGTCTCATTCATTAGGAGCTTTTGTATAACTCATTGTAGTCACACAAATCTGTCGCCTAATCAGACCCTTCCCATTACCCCCCCGTCCAGATTTAGCTGGCTGAGGTTCTTATTTGCCAGGATGAATAAAATAGGTTCAACTAACTAACTCACTTAGTGGATGAAAGTATCATAAAAACTTCTTGAGTCCACACAAGACACTGTCCACATCACGTCACACGACGAACACTCACCGTCCACACGAGACACTCACGCCACACGAACACTCACGTCCACACGAGACCACTTCACGTCCACACGGAGACACTCACGTCCACACGAGACACTCACGTCACACGAGACCACTCCCGTCCACACGAGACACTCACGTCAGCACGAGACCACTCACGTCCACACAGACCGCACGTCACCTGAGACACTCACGCCACACGAGACACTTCACTCCACACAGACACTCACGTTCCACACGAGCACTCACGTCCTCACAAGAGCACTTCTCGTCGTCTCACGAGACACTTTCGTCGTCCTCACGAGACACTCTCGTCCGTCCTCCGAGACACTCTCGCCGTTCCTCCGAGGACACTCTCGTCCGTCCTCACGAGACACTCTCGTCCAGTCCTCACCGAGACACTCTCTCCGTCCTCACGAGACATCTCTCCGTCCTCGACGAGACACTCTGTCCGTCCCAGAGACACTCTCGTCGTCCTCACGAGCACTCTCGTCCGTCCTCACACGAGACATCACGTCCACACGAGACACTCACGCCAACCGAGACACTCACGTCCACCGAGACACTCACGTCCCCACGAGACACTCCGTCCACACAACACTTCACGTCCCACGAAACACTCACGCCCACACGGACCACTCACGTCCACACGAGACACTCTCGTCGTCCTCACGAGACACTCTCAGTCCCGGTCCTGCGCGAGACACTCTCGTCCGTCCTCCGAGACACTCTCGTCGTGCCTCACGACACACTCTCGTCCGTCCTCACGGAGGACACTTCTCGTCCTCATAAAGCACGATTGAGTCCCTTAATTAGTATTATGATCACACTGTCTACCAGGGACCACACTTCAGAGAGTGCAGCAGTTCAGAAGCTGCATAGAGAAAGCGACGATAGGATGCGTGACCTTTCTCTTCTTTCTCTCTTCTCCCTGGTTTCCTAGCATCGTCTAGCTTTGATGAGTTCAACCTGTTCATTTTCTCTCTCTCTCTCTCTCTCTGTGTCTTTTATTCTCTCTCTAGTGGCCTTGTGATGGTTTGCCGTTTTCTTGCACAGACAATACTTTCCAGTACTTGTCTGTGTCTGTGGGTTCAGCAGTGGGCGTCAGAGCTCGACCAGAGACTCATCTTTCTCGGCAGCATCTGGCAGGCTCTCAGGGCCAACTGGTTTTCCCCATAGCCAGGTATTTAGAGTGTTGGGTCAATGCAGTTTCTGCGTTATGATGCGTTTACGTGACACTTGAACATTCTATGGTAGCGATGTTAGCTCCCCCATTTAACATTACATAGGGAATATTTAAACAATGTTATGTACAGTGTGGTCTGAAATGATGTACACCCTTGATAAAGATAAGTAATAATGAGGGTGTATAAAATAAATAATTCAAATACTCCGCTATATTGTATGCTCCAAAAAATGGGGAGTGAAAAGGTTAGAGGGTTCAAAGATCATGCCCCCAAGACATTCTGACCTCTCACCATTATCATTAACAGGGGAGGTGAGCATGCCTTGGGGGTATGATCTTTGACCCGCTGTAACTTCCTCACTCATCATTATTCACGATTCACTCAGGATTATCCGTAATCATGGTAGCAGTGTTTAGAAGCATATTCTATTCTTTATTTACAATAAAAATGGACTCCAAAATGGCCCGGTACATTAGGGGTGTGCCGAGTAGTTGGACAAAACGAGTACCGTAATGGATATGGGCAATTTTCGAGATACGATTTCTGATCAGAGTATTTTTGGGTGCCAACATGCACGCATCTTTCTCATGTCAGTCAGTCAAGTAANGGGTGCCAACAT
Organism: Salvelinus sp. IW2-2015; assembly: GCF_002910315.2. NCBI lineage: Eukaryota > Metazoa > Chordata > Actinopteri > Salmoniformes > Salmonidae > Salvelinus > Salvelinus sp. IW2-2015. The sequence goes on from NC_036861.1 coordinate 3,661,218, forward strand.
GCACGCATCTTTCTCATGTCAGTCAGTCAAGTAACGCCTCGATCACACCTGCAGCGTCATTAAACTTTTGACTACTTTATTTATTTMAATCTTTATGGTGTCAATCATTTTTACCTCTAACTTTTTTGAGTTTTTAAAAATGTATTATTGGTTTATTACTGATTTAGTATTTGAATTATTTATTTCATAGAGTCATTTGTTTTTATTTATCTAAGCTGTCAACACTAACAATGTTTAAAAATAAAAAAAATGTTTGGGCTGCCCACGCTTCGACGGGCAATCAGCGCCCCTCAACCAAAATCAACGCTCTTCAACTAACACCTGTCACATCTTACAGCCGTCCAACATGAGAGAGACCGATCAGAGGGATGGAGAAAGAGCGAGAGAGAGGGATAATGATGGCAGCGATGGATTTAGAGATGAGAGAGTGGGAGAAATAGAGGTATAGCAAGAGGCAGATGGGATGGCGTTCATAGAGGGAGAGGGGGATAAAGAGATTGCAAGATGTGAAACGGAGGAAAAGAAAAGGACAGAGTCCTACTGTAAAAACGCTTCAAAGGCTCATGACCAATCTTCCTCCGGGACTGCCACGCAGAAGAAATATCAGCCTGTGCAGAGAAGCACGAGATTGAACTTCACTCAACTTTCTAGAGTTTTCCCCATTAGTTAACACTCAACGTTTCCCTTTAACTGTGGGATCTGTGATCGAATCAACTCAATATTAGCCGCTTTCAATGCAACATACCGAAACAAAACTAACTATGCAAGAGATTTTTGTTATAGGCAGAATGCATCGGAATAAGATTCTATTCCATTGACAGGCACAACTCAGCCCCATACTCCACAGACCGGTGTTCCATAACCAATCAGAGCTGCAGTAGGCCTATATGCAAATTGATRATTGCCATATAWGGATTTGTGCAATTCACTTTGAACTGGACTGTTTTACAGCATGAGCGGTCGCGATTATAATGTACTTGTTTTGAGATCAGAGCGAGAGCTGCATGTAGCCATGTGTGCACATTTGTTCATATTCTTTGCTAGTTGGTGAGTTATTAGACCAGTTATAGCTAATTTGTAGTCAGCAATGTGGGAGTGATTGCTTCCTACAAGAGCGCAAAACATGTACATTTCTATCCATATTTGAAAASCGGGGCAGTGTTGTATTTTGAGACATGCTTGAATAAGCTAAGTAGCCAATAGMCAGAGGGCAGGATAATTTGTCTGATTCTCTGTAATAATGGTATGGGAATAATAATGCATTTTATTTTGTGAAGTTGTTTCTTGCATCAAACAACACAAACAAATGTTCAGTCACCTCCTTGTCTGAAGGACAWGTGGATTAACAGGTTCACGCCGAGCCCTGCATGTTTTTTCAAAAGTCTCATGGAATGTAGGCCTACATTGAACACCACACATTGGCTGCTKCTCTAGGCTGAATGATAGACCCGCTATTTCCATGTTAAAATCTGATGTGATGCGTTTTCTCCGTAGTTTTTTATAGTAAGCCACTCTGGTAGTCTTACATTAGGATCAAATAGTCACAGTAGCCTACTTGACCACTGTTAAAACAGGAAATTAAAGCAGGTACAGCCTCCGTGTTACCAGTAAATGTGTGCCGGAAGTTGCACAGAATTTTCACAACGTTCAAGTTTGCCCTCAGCAGACCTGAAATTTGCTCAGTGACGAAACATATTTGAGGAACCATTGCTCATGACTCATTGTAGCTATTTGCAACCCAGATATCTGTGTCCAACCTATTTCTTTTGCTCCTTCCTCAGGTCATTACTTTTTCCACTCTGTGTGTCAACGGAAACTCTCCTGACACTGTTTACTCATCTCTTTCACTCTCTGTTTGCCCCCATCCCTATCTTTCTCCCCCCCCCCCTCCCTCTGTTTAKTRTCTCCCTCRTCCCCTTTCTTACTTKTCTRTTCASACGTTCTCTCTCCCCGCACWCTCTCTCTCTCCTTCTCTCTCCTCTCTCTCMCCKCCTTCTCTCTCCKATCTCTCTTTCTCCTTCTCTCTCCAATCTCTCTTTCTCTCTCCCTCCACTCTCTCTCTCTCTCTCTCCCTCTCCAATCTCTCTCTCTCCACTCCCTCCACTCTCTCTCTCCCTCCACTCTCTCTCCCTCCACTTTCTCTTTTATTTCTCCTACTTCTTTCCATGTCTATCTTTTCAGACTTTCTCTCGCCCCCTCTGTCTCTCTCGCCCTCTCTCTCTCATCCCCCTTTTCTTCCTTATCTTTCCAGACTTTCTTTCTTTCTCTCTCTGTTATATAAACCCATTTAATTTAGTCTGTTTGAGACACCTTCAAATATTTACTTTTGAGCCCACCCATCTGCTGCACCAAGGTATTCATAGATGCAATTAACTGCATGTTTTCACTTTTCATTAAGTAATTGTTATTTCCTTAAAGGTCATTTTGTTTCTTGGACAGTTGGTATATAGTCCTTCAGGCCTATGAATTCCAGGGGTGAAAGAGAATGAGGGACAAGAGGGGGGAGTCTGGCAATGTAGAGCTCCATTCCATGGCCTAAATGGATGGTTTTAGGGCTGTCAATGGCTGTTGGTTGGATATGAATACCAGTCTATTTGTTGACTGCCTTGTCACGGCCTTGTCATTACATTATAGCCAAGTAATTCTATCGGTATTTTGAATAGCCTTGGATTGCCTCTATCAAAGCAATAAGCAAACAAAAGAGTCAGACTTTCTTTCTCTGTGGAATTGTGTAGTTGGCATTTCTCTTCATGTCTCTTGGTATGTGTTGACGCACAACTGAAGTATGACTCACTTTGCCACTCCAGTTGAAGACCAGTCATCATCATCCCAAGGCGCTAGTTCATTTTATTACGAAGGTGATACCAGTCATAGTAGTTAATTTGTCTGAGTGTTTGTTGAGTGTTTGTCTTGTAATACACTCACTCACTCACACTATTAGGTCTCCCTACTTCMGGGCGTCTGTTTTCTTGGCCTTCCTCTCCAGCCGTTTGCTCTATTAAAGAAGAACGAAGACTCTCAGGACAAAAACTGTACTCCTACATCTCTAAATTAGCCTTCAGACACAGTGTATTCTTATTTCTCAGACTAACTTAGGTTAGGTTTAACTGTTTAGCAACCTGTTTCGCWAATGAAGCTCTGAGACAACTAAAATATTTTTTGCTCTTGTCGCTACCTCCGTGGAATGGAAAGGTTGCAGAGTGTGGCGGTGAAAGGAGCTCTCGCTTCCAGAGCCGATGAGACAGTCATGACAGACTTCCAGTCCTTCCCCGACCTGGAAGCCGCCCATCACTCAAAACCTGTGTTTATCCACTCGGCTATGCTAACTAGCAGTGTGAATACATGAATGCTACCCATGCTTCTGTGAGACCTTAATAATTGTTGGCTTGGTATTTCCAGCCATGAAAGCAACAGAATTCATTGCAGTCGATCGCTTGAGGTTTAGGAAATGTTTCTCATCTCGCCCTTGGTGTAACAGAATGGAACTCTCATGCATAAGAGATAAACCACCACAGTCAGAGGCTTGGCACTAAGACAGCATTGAATGAGCTGTATTCCGCCATAAGCAAACAAGAAAAAGTTCACCCAGAGGCGGCGCTCTTAGTAGCCGGGGACTTTAACACGGAACCCAAACTGGCTGCGCACGTGCGCCATCGTGCACCATCGTGCATAAATGTATTTTGTCCCCATACACCAAACGCTAGCACGACACGCAGGTTAAAATATCAAAACAAACTCTGAATCAATTACATTAATTTGGGAACAGGTCGAAAAGCATTAAACATTTATGGCAATTTAGCTAGTTAGCTAGTTAGCTTGCACTTGCTAGCTAATTTGTCCTATTTAGCTAGCTTGCTGTTGCTAGCTAATTTGTCTTGGGGTATAAACATTGAGTTGTTATTTTACCTGAAATTCACAAGGTCCTCTACTCCGACAATTAATCCACACATAAAACGGTCAACTGAAASGTTTCTAGTCATCTCTCCTCCTTCCAGACTTTTTCATCTTTGAACTTATATGGTGATTGGCATCTAAACTTTCATAGTATTACTACACCGACCGGCAACACAGTTTGTCTTTCAATCACCCACGTGGGTATAACCAATGAGGAGATGGCAGGTGGGTACCTGCTTCTATAAACCAATGAGGAGATGGGAGAGGCAGGACTTGCAGCGCGATCTGCGTCAGAAATAGAAAGGAGTTCAATTTTAGCCCTTGGCAACGCAGACGTGCGCGAGCAGTGTGGGTGCAATAATTGAATAACATAGATGTCTACATTTATTTTGCAACGCTCGCGCACACGGTCAGCCTATAACTCTGGATCACCTATACTCCACACACAGAAATACATACAAAGCTCTCCCTCGTCCTCCATTTGGCAAATCTGACCATAATTCTATCCTCCTGATTCCTGCTTATAAGCAAAAAATAAAGCAGGAAGCACCAGTGACTAGATCAATAAAAAAAAGTCGTCAGAGGAAGAAGATGCTAAGCTACAGGACTGTTTTGCTAGCACAGACTGGAAAATGTTCTGGGATTCCTCCGATGGTATTGAGGAGTACACCACATCAGTCACTGGCTTCATCAATAAGTGCATCGATGACTTCGTCCCCACAGTGACCGTACGTACATACCCCAARCAGAAGCCATGGATTACAGGCAGCATCTGCACTGAGCTAAAGGCTAGAGCTGCTGCTTTCAAGGAGCYGGACTCTAACCCGGAAGCTTATGAGAAATCCCGCTATGCCCTCCGACAAACCATCAAAGGCAAAGCATCAATACAGGACTAAGATCTAATCATACTACACCAGCTCTGACGCTCGTCAGATGTAGCAGGGCTTGCAAACCAGTACAGACTACAAAGGGAAGCACAGCCGAGAGCTGCCCAGTGACACAGGACTACCAGACGAGCTAAACTACTTCTATGCTCACTTCGAGGCAAATAACACTGAAACATACATGAGAGCACCAGCTGTTCTYGAAGACTGTGTGATCACGCTCTCCGCAGCCGATGTGAGTAAGACCTCACATTCACAAGGCCGCAGGGCCAGACGGATTACCAGAATGTGTACTGGGAGCATGCGCTGACCAATTGGCAAGTGTCTTCACTGACATTTTCAACCTCTCCCTGTCCGAGTCTGTAATACCAACATGTTTTAAGCAGACCACCATAGTCCCTGTAACCAGAACACTAAGGTAACCTGCCTAAATGTCTACCGACCCGTAGCACTCACGTCTGTAGCCATGAAGTGCTTTGAAAGGCTGGTCATGGCTCACATCAACACCATTATCCCAGAAACCCTAGACCCACTCAATTTGCATACCGCCCCAACAGATCCACAGATGATGCAATCTCTATTGCACTCCATGCTGCCCTTTCCCACCGGGACAAAAGGAACACCTGTGTGAGAATGCTATTCATTGACTACAGCTCAGCATTCAACACCATAGTAACCTCAGAGCTCATCAATAAGCTAAGGATCCTGGGACTAAACACTTTCCTCTGCAACTGGATCCTGGACTTCCTGACTGGCCGCCCCCAGGTGGTAAGGGTAGGTAACAACACATCCGCCATGCTGATCCCCAACACAGGGGTCCCTCAGGGGTGCCTACTCAGTCCCCTCCTGTACTCCCTGTTCACTCATGACTGTACGGCCAGGCACGACTCCAACACCATCATTCAATTTGCTGATGACACAACAGTGGTAGGCCTGATCACAGACAACGACGAGACACCCTATAGGGAGGCGGTCAGAGACCTGGCCGTGTGGTGCCAGGACAACAACCTCTCCCTCAATGTGATCAAGACAAAGGAGATGATTGTGGATTACAGGAAAAAGAGGGCRGGGCACGCKCCCATTCTCATTGACAGGGCTGCAGTGGGGCAGGTTGAGAGCTTCAAGTTCCTTGGTGTCRACATCACCAACAAACTAACATGGTCCACGCACACCAAGGTAGTCATGAAGAGGGCACGACAAAACCTATTCCCCCTCAGGAGAATGAAAAGATTTGGCATGGGTCCTCAGATCCTCAAAAGGTTCTACAGCTGCACCATCGAGAGCATCCTMACMGGTTGCATCACTGCCTGGTTTGGCAACTGCTCGGCCACCGACCGCAAGGCACCACAGAGGGTAGTGTGAACGGCCCAGTACATCACTGGGGTTAAGCTTCCTGCKATCCAGGACCTCTATACCAGGTGGTGTCAGAGGAAGGCCCTAAAAATTGTCAAAGACTCCAGCCACCCTAGTCATAGACTGTTCTCTCTCCTACCACACGGCAAGCGATACTGGAGCGRCAAGTCTAGGTCCAAGAGGCTTCTAAACAGCTTCTACCCCCAAGCCATAAGACTCCTGAACATCTCGTCATAGTCACTTTAATAACTCTACCTACGTGTACATACTACCTCAACTAACCGGTGCCCCTGCACATTGACTCTGTATCGGTACCCCCCTGTATATAGTCTCGCTATTGTTATTTAACTGCTGCTCTTTAATTTACTGCTGCTCCCCTGGCCCCGATGAACTAGACCCCGCTTCCTACACCTAGCTGCAGACATCATTGCCTATCAAATCGTACACAATGTGTAATGGCGGATGGTTGTAAATCTGAGTCCATAGAGGTGTGCTCAGGTGRTCCCCATGTTGTTGATGTTCATTTTTATGCAGATGACACTGTTCTTTATTCAAGTMGTAGTAGTTTGTCTTTAGCTTTTGAAAATGTCCAAAGAGCATTTAACATCATACAACAGAATCTGTATGATTTAAAGCTCGTTCTAAATTCGGGTAAAGGAAAATGCATGGTATTTTCAAATGCCAGGCATGTRACTAATRATGTCATTGCTACATTGGCTGGACATACTATAGAGCAAGTTAAAGTGTACAAATATGTGGGTGTGTGGGTTGATGATAAGCTGAGCTTCACTGTGCATGTAGAGAACTTGATAAGGAAGCTCAAGCTGAGAATAGGTTTTTATTACCGGCATAAGGCTTGTTTTTCTCTGGAGGCCAGGAAGGAGCTGGTACGATGTACATTACTGGCGGTTTTAGATTTTAGTGATGTTATATATATGCAGGCCTCAACCACTACCCTGAGAGCACTTGATTCAGTGTATCATGCAGCCCTCAGGTTCATTACAAATCAGAAACGTCGAACACATCATTGTGATCTCTACAGCGCTGTTGGCTGGTCGTCATTGACCTTGCYTAGGCCTAAACACTGGTATACACTGATTTATAAGGCCATATTGGGTAAAAGACCATTTTATCTTTGTTCTTATTTAGTCAGGTCGGTAAATAAATATCAATTACGGTCCCATTCTCATTTGCTTCTAACAGTACCAAAAATTAGAACAGGTCATGGTAGAAATAGTTTTAGTTACTTAGCTCCGTGGTCTTGGAATTCTATCTTGAACATTTTAAAATTTGATGATCTAGTTTCGTTGGTGGAGTTTAAACACTTGATTGATGTATATATCACAGACGAGTGTAAATGTCTTTTAGGACAGCCTTTTTTTAGTCAAGACTTCTGTGTTAAGTAGTTTTGTCTGAAACGTTGTTCCCCCTGCTGCTATTGGACCAGGTCTCTCTTGGAAAAGAGATCTCAATGAGGAAAAACCTGTATAAATAAAGGTAAAATAAAATGTATTAAAAAAATTACTTGTTACTTTTATCTCTTATTCTTATCCGTATTTTTTGGAATCTGCATTGTTGGTTAGGGGCTCGTAAGTAAGCATTTCACTGTAAGGTCTACACCTGTTGTATTGATTTGATATGGCCCTCTGACACTGAAGTGAAATCTATTCAGACGCAGCACGGAGTATTGGATTCAGGCATTCACCTGAGACCTCGAGTGCTCTTGCTAAAACTACCTTGCTTGCTATTGTGTCCTTTAGACCTCTTGTTGTCTACTATAGTTCAATTTAAATGACCTTTTTAAACCAATCTTTGTGCGTCACAAACAACTTGCATTTCAATGCCCTTCCTTTCAGTACCACACGTTATTGTTGACGTACACAGTATGGAAGGAGACTTTTCCTTCTCAACTCCCTCGCTCCCTTACACATCTCCGTCTGAGCGCATCATCACACAGTGAGGGGTGACATAACCCTACACACTGTGAGCAAAACTTCCTTGGCCTTGGCCTGGAASTTATCAAGCTTCTGTGTGTGTGTCAAATCAAATCGTTTTTGTCACATGCGCCGAATACCTTACAGTGAAATGCTTACTTACACGCCCTTRACCAACAATGCAGTTTTAAGAAAAATACCAAAATATATAAATAAAAGTAACAAATAATTAAAGAGCAGCAGTACATGTATGTGTGTGTGTGTGTGTTTGTACGAATGCGAAGTGGGTCACAGCCCCAGCGGGTGGTTGAAGGGGGCCCAGCAGGGAGGCCTCATTAGGGAGCTGTTTTTTAGGCTTGGGGGTGCGGGTGCCATCAGCACTCTCACCGGAGCACAACACACACTCGCTCTCCCAGATCTAGGTTGAGAAGCCCTGACTGTGTGTGACTAGTCGACATAAAGACGGGGAACAACTTTATGCAAAAGCAGACCTGGAAATGCCGTGAAACGTTATTGACTSTGACTTTTCTCTGCTTTTTCCAGGTCCAGTTTTGCAGGAACAGTATGTTCCACGATTGTACGTCAAGGAGTTAGTCCATATAAAGAATGTATACATTCCGTATGATGTTACACAATACATTGTGTATATGGACTAACTCCTTGACGTACAATCGTGGAACATACTGGAAGTTTATACTGTTATGTATCATATGTTGGACCATAGTTTGTGACCTCGTCAATATGAACGTAATGTGTCATCGCTACAGATTCTGGGGGAAGTGGTAGGTTGGGTTTGGGGCAGGGGTGAGTGCAAGGCGGTGGGGTTACTGTTTTAGGGTACAACGGTTTCCGCGACTGACACACACTATTCCGAAATATGGCGAGAACTCTGTCTAGGTAGCACTGTGCCAGTAGCTTCTCTCCTAAGTGTCTCATTACCAGTGATATATGTGTACATTTGGCAAGCAGCCATTTTGAGTGCTTCAGTGTGGTGTACCTGGCTCTCCGTTTGGAGGGGAGCCCAATAGCTCCCCCACTGAGCTCCATAAGGTCATTTGATTATCAAGGTATTATTACTATATTAAAATCAAATCCCGTGTATGATTAAATTGATTATTAAAATGGCTGTGTGTATCCAGCATTTTTACCTGTATTGCTTTAGTCATTTAAAATGCAGGTGAGGAACCCCCTTGTGTGTCAGCGAGCCTCCCTCTCATCGCTTTGCAGCTCAGGGAATAAAATGGCGGGAAGGACAGCGGTGATTTGCGCAACGAAAAAATTAATAAAGCTTGACGCTCGCCGCGGGATATTCAACATCTCTGTTTTGTTCTCTTGGATGGACCCCTACCCTCCGTCTCGCCGTTAGCAACCCCTAGCTCCAGGCCTGGCAGGGGCGAGTGTGGGAGTTGTGGGTTAGCGTGCTCTGGTGACCCACCTCCAGCTAGCTGCTAAGCTAGCACCATTGACATTAGAAAGGTCAGGCTTGCCCCATACTAAAATTCACACCATTTTTAGCATCTCAATGAAGCCTTATCTGTGGATGAAACTCGCGCCTAGCTAGGGTGTGTTTTAAATGGAAGAGAAGGGATTGACTGAAGCAAATGAAGTTCGCTAATGTTTTAGCTGTGAATATAATCTGACACTGATTGACTTTGCTTCACTATCAGGATGAAATTACAGTGGATCCTGCCATAAAATTCACTTTCTAATCAAACTTATCTGAAATGACACTGTTTCACTGACAGGAACATCATCTCTCCCTCCCTCCTCTCCTCTCTCTTCTTTCACGCTCTCTACCTCTCTCACACTCACTCTACCTTTCTCTACCTTCTCTCTCTCTCATGCTCACTCTAGCTCTCTCTCTCACGTCTCACACTCTAGCTCTCTCTCTACTCTCTCTCTCACCGCTCTCTATCTCACGCTCACTCTAGCTCTCTCTCTCTACTCTCTCTTCTCACGCTCTCTATCTCACGCTCACTCATTAGCTCTCTCTCTCTACCTCTCTCTCTACCTCTCCCTCTCTCTCACGCTCACTCTAGCTCTCCTCTCGCTCACTCTACCTCTCTCTCTAACTCCGCTTTCTCTCTCTCACGCTCACTCTAGCTCTCTCTCTCTACCTCTCTCTACCTCTCTCTCTACCTCTCTCTCGCTCCCACTCTACCTCTCGATTTCTCTCTCTTCCATCTTTCTCTCATTACTCCCCTTTATCACTCCCTGCCTTCATCTAGCTCCCCTTTCCTTTCTCGCACACCTCTTCCCTCACTCCTCTTCCTCTCTCCCTCCCTCCTCATCACCTCTACTCCCTCTGTCTATCTGTGCTGTGTAATTACCCCTGTCAGGAAGTGGCATTGTTGTGTGTGGTTGTGACATGGCTGTCGCCCTGGGCGGCCAGGCGGGAGGACTGACTTCTTCACAAGTAGGGGCTCCCAGACCGCCGCCGCCAAATGTCACCTCACACTAAGGTGTGCGAGATGGGGAGACGGGGGAGAAAGAACTGGGAGGGAAGCATGTGACGAACGATGCACCCTGACGGTAGGAATCTGGTGTTGCGGCCTCCAGCAGCTCTAGTACGAACGGGGTTGACACTTTGGAACCTGGAAGCAGTCTTTGGGACCCATGTCCCTGTTATTATCTCTTGCAAGTCTGTTTGAGAGTCCTGCTAAGTAGTGTCGCAGCAGAGAGTGTGAACCAGGCACAGATGAGCCCCCCCTGCTTCCTGTGTGTGGAAGTGACAGCAGGGTGATTATTGAGCCACTACAGCAGAAAATAGCCTCTCTACCTCTTTCTGCTCGCACCAGTACCACGGCTACAAAGAGACAGTCTCTCTGTGCCTGACAAAGAGGGTAGATTTCCCTGTAGGTCGATGACTGTTGGATAGTAAAGATTTGGTACCCTGCATTCCCTGTGGTGCTGCTGTACTAAAGCTAACTGTCATTTACCCCATGGCTGTTTTGGTGTGGTGGTGTGTGTTGTGTGTGTGTGTGTGTGCGTGTGTTGTGTGTGTGTGTGTGTGTGTGTGTGTGTGTGTGTGGTGTGTGTGTGTGTTGTGTGTGTGTGTGTGTGTTGTGTGTTGTGGTGTGTGTGTGTGTGGTGTGTTGTGTGTGTGTGTGTGCTGTGTGTGTGTGTGTGTGATCAGAGACCAAGCTGTAGCAGAGGGCTATCTTTAGCCTAGTCCCCTCTGTTCTGCCTCTTCTCCCCTGCGCTCGCTCCCTCTTTCCCTCCTCCTCCTCCGCTCTGTCTGACGTACGGACCACCTGCCACCACGCGCACATCTATCAGCGACACCACTCCGTCCTATGCCAAAAGAGACTGCACCCCCTACCTTACCAAACCCGGGCTGTTCCTGCTACAAGCAGGGGTGGGTGTCGTGCCTGTTTTGTTCCTGTGAAGGTCGGCCAGAGGGCCCGGACGGACAGTGATATATTACCATTCAACCTTCTTTAAGCTGAGATGTTGTGTTTCTCTCTGACGTCTCTGCACGGCACCGCTGCCTCATTTCATGACTGGAATGACCATTGTATTCCTGTTGACACCATGTGAAGTTAGTTACACACGTAACCTGACCAGTGGGTCACAGGGCCCTGGTTTCATGGAGTAGTTGGAGAGATGGATGGGAATACTGGGTGGGTGGATGATGGAGTGGGTGGATTGAGTGGGAGTGAGTGGGACGGATTGAGTGGGTGAATGGATGACTGGGCGGTGGAATGAGACGAGTTCATCCTATGTAGTGGATGGATGGACATGCCTGGGTTTTTCCAGGGAGATGTAGGAGAGTGCATGGTGCAGGGTTTCATGGAGTGTAGGAGAGGAATGGATGAACCAGGCTTTCCATGGGAGTTAGCGAGAGTGATGGATGCTGGTGTATACATAGAAGCTAGGAGAGTGCTGGATGCCCGGGTTACATGGAGTGTAGGAGAGTGATGGGATAGCCCGGGTTCATGGAGTGTAGGAGAGATGGATGGATGCCTGGGTGTCTTCATGAGGTGTAGGAGAGTGATGGATGCCTGGTGTTCCATGGAGCTGTAGGATGAGTGATGCATGCCGGGTTGCACATTGGAGATATGAGAGAAGTGATGAAGCCCGGGTTACATGGAGTGGTAGGGAGTGATGATGCCCGGGTTGCCTTGGGGAGTAGGGTGGCAGAGAGCGGAGAGGTACCGGAGTGGATAGAGCGAGGGAGTGGATGAGAGCGGAGGGTGTGATGTTAGAGCCGGCAGCGGGTGGATGTAGAGGGGAGGGTGATGTCACGACGCGGAAGGGGTGATGTAGAGCGCAGGTGAGATGTAGACGGAGGGGTGATCTTAGAGGGAAGGGGATGGATTGTAGAGCAGAGGAGAGAGGGAGGAAGCAGCCTTGGGGTAGACAGACATTGAGTTAGCTGTTCAACATCAATGTCCTTCGGGGCAATTAAAACATCCTATTTCTATATTGCTTGGGGGGGGGAAACGGAATTCAAAATGATCTCATGATATATCTTTAAGAATTACCCCGAAGGACATTGATGTTGAGCAACTGACCCGACGTTAGCACATCTCATTTCCAAACCTCCTACGGTACATTACAAGTACGTTGTCGACACAAACACCGGTCCTAAAAACACTCCTTGATATTCCTGTGTGAGTTCACCTGAAATTGCCCTCAATATCCAGCGACCCCCATTCTGACATTGCAATTCATGCTAATTGCTATTGGCTCCAGAACTACTTCTTGTCCAGGGCCACGTTCTGAGTGTTGTTTAGGTCCTCCAGTGGAAAAGTGTGTGGGCGTGATTGGATTGTAATGCAGTATTGTGAGTGAGTGGGGATGATGGTGCATGCCGATAGCATTCTTAGAGGACCTCCCCTAATTGGCCCAGAGTGGAGGTTGGTCACCCTGTACTCCCAGTAAGKGCCCTAATGATTGGCTGAGACTGCAGTTACCTACCCAGAGGAGCCAGACTGATTAGAGAGATAGGGGGGATGAAAAGAGAGCAAGCACTTCAATGACTGATACCCCACTCGGGCCCGAAATGACCCGCCAAGCACACCATTATTCTCTGTCTGTCTCTCTCTCTGTCTCTCTCCCCTCTCTCTCTCTGCCATTTGGGATGCAGCCACTGCCTTCCGACTGGAACGGATCGATGATACGCTGAATAGGCGACACACGACCCCTGGTGACCGGATCAACACTCTTTACAATATCCCTGGTCTGTTAGCGCTACCGCTAACCGCATCTGCCTCAGGTTGGCACAGAGGTTAGCGCCCAATGCTAGCCTCGCCAAGCCTCGCCGTTGCCATAGATCGAGGGTCTTTTAAGAAGGGCTCACGGTAYCCGGCTAGCCTCGGAGCTGACGACAGCAGCTGCCACCAACAGCCACACCGTTGACAGATGAGCTCAGTCGAGGGGAGAGTTAGTGGATGGATCGTGGTATTTATATATGGCTATCACGCCCGTGGTGAGGGATTCCACAGTTTACCTGACCGTCAATCAGCTAGCTGTAAAGGAGGGGTGAGGGGGGAAACCAAGGCCACTGGCCATTTAATGAGATATCATGACGAGAACATGGAGGGCTTGATGGAAATGTGTTTTGTTTTGGAAGTCTCAATGAATGGAAGCATCTGATTTATGCCGTTTTATTTTATACCCTCTAGTTTAGTTTTAAGTATTATTTCTCTCTTGTTGTGTGACCGTGTAGAGACCATTTTCAGTCTTTTAAGTTGACATGAACATTCTAGTAAGCTCCTCAAGTCATGAACTTCCTCATTCAGACATGTTGAATGTATCACTAATGAAACGTCCCAGACAAACCACCTCCTCACCCCAACCCACCCCCGCAGACTTGCTTAACTTGCTTATCATCTCAGCCCCCACCCGCCCTCCTTTTTGGGGGGGATGCCCTGCTGCAATGGGTAATTAACCAGCGCTGGTTGGCGATGGCGGCGCTAATTAAGCAGCGCTAAGAGAGGAAGTGCACGAGTGCTGCTAATTAGCGACTGGTTCCGACACTGTGGCGGTGGCGTCGGCGTTTGTTTTCATCTAGCTCCCCACTCGGCCCCGCCAGACGTTTGATCAGCTAATGCCCTCGACTCTATTTGATCTGCGATTCAATGCCAAAGATAGCCCCTCTCGTCAGTCGCCACACACACACACACACACACACTTACTTGATTAAGGTAGTCCATCAAAGCCGATGATGACTCCCGCTACTTCTCATGCAGCATCTGTCGTTCTGCCCCTGAACAAGGCAGTTAACCCACTGTTCCTAGGCCGTCATTGAAAATAAGAATTTGTTCTTACCTGACTTGCCTAGTTAAATAAAGATAAAATATATATATAAAATGCAGCAAACAAGAAACTACACACACACACACATTTCCCAGAATAATGCCCCTCATTCTAGCTGCAAATAAAGCTAGAGCGAAGAAGAGAGTTAAAAACATTGGTGGATGTGAGAATCAGAGTAACGGTACACTCTTAGAAAAAAGGGTTCTTAAAGGGTTCTTTGGCTGTTTCCATAGGAGAACCTGTTTTGGTTCCAGGTAAAAACCCTTTTTGGTTCCAGGTAGATCTTTTGGGTTCCATGTAGAATCCTCTGGGGTAAAGGTTCTACCTGGAACCAAAGATTGTCCTTCWKATGGTTTTCCTATGGGGACAGCCCAAGAACCCTTTTAGGTTACAGATAGCACCTTCTTTTCTAAGAGTGTATGGGAAGAGCCATGGCTCACACAGTATATAGTTGTGGAGATTGCCATCCCATATAGGATCAAACATATTGATGTTTTTCCTGTATTTCTCCCAGTGGTTTGTCCTTGCTTCCTGCATGGAAAAATAACCTGTTAAAAGAGCTAGTGCTTTCCCCAGAATGGTGTGTTAGATATTAATCTATTCATAGAATAAATGGGCTTATATCCTTGACAAGTGGTCCTTTAAAATACAGCTCAATTTACCCCTGCAGCCTAGTGACTAGTAGCTTGGTACGCCTAGTACAGTGCCATTTAATATTTTGGTAATCTTTTTGAGGGAGAGTGCTTCATACTCAACAGGTCGTATGACATAATAATCACGTTGTGCTCATAACAGCAACATTTTACATGCTTGAATCACGTTTCTGTTGCTCGTAAAGTAACAGAATGAATTATTGACATATTGAAATCACGTTTTTCTGTGTATTAATAAATAAGAAATAAGCCGTACTGTAGACGTAGACTACTCTGTTAGGTCTGCTACTGCACACACAGACGTGTCTTCACTGCCCAGAGATGAACAGAGTGGAGAAGGAAAGCTTAGACTAGAACTGTAGGTCTGCTACTGCACAACAGGACTTTTCTTTCAACTGCACAGAGATGAACAGATGGAGAAGGAAAAGCAATGGTAGACTAGAACTGTAGGTCTGCTACTGCACAACAGACGTGTCTTCACGCACAAGATGAACAGAGTGGAGAAGGAAAAGCTGTAGACTAAACTGTACTGCTACTCTCGACACAACAGACGTGTCTCACTGCACAGAGATGAACACAATGGAGAAGGAAAAGCTGTAGACTAGAACTGTAGGTCTGCTACACGCGCAACACGAGTCCTCACTGCACAGAGATGAACAGAGTGGAGAAGGAAAAGCTGTAGGCTAGAACTGTAAGGTCTGCTACTGGGCAACAGAGTGGTCTTCACTGCACAGAGATGAACAGAGTGAGAAGAAAAAGCTGTAGACTAGAACTGTAGTCGTACTGCCGCAACAGACCGCGTGTCTTCACTGCACAAGGATGAATCAAGTGAGAGGAAAAGCTGTAAGCTGAACGAGTCTGCTACTGACCATACGTCCGTACCTGCCACAGAGAATAACAAGAGTGAAGAAAGGAAAAGCTGTAGGTCTGCTACTGCACAACAGACGTTCTTCACTGCACAAAGAATACAGATGGAGAAGAAAAGCTGTAAACTAGAAACTTAGGTCTGCTACTGCGCCAACAGACGTTTTCATCACTACACGAGATGAACAGAGTGGAGAAGGAAAAGCTGTAACATAGAACTGTAGTCTGCTACTGCGCAACAAACGTGTCCACTGCACAGAGATGAACAGAGTGAGAAGGAAACTGTAACTAGAACATAGTCTGCTACCTGCACCACAACAGCTGTCTTCACTGCACACGAGATGAACAGAGTGAGAAAGAAAAGCTGTAGCTAAACTTAGAGTCTGCTACTGCGACAACAGACGTGTCTTCACTGCACAGAGATGAACAGAGTGGAGAAGGAAAAAGCTGTAGCTGCTACTGCACAACAGACTGTGCTTCACGCAAAGATGAACAGAGTGGAGAAGGAAAAGCTGTAGACTAAACTTCAGTCTGCTACTGCGCCAACAGACGTGCTTCACTGCAACGAGATGAAACAGAGTGAGAAGGAAAAGCTGTAGACTAGAACTGTAGGTCTGCTACTGCAACAGACGTGTTCTCACTGCACAAGATGAACAGAGTGGAGAAGGAAAACTGTAGACTAGAACTGTAGGTCTGCTCTGCGCAACAGACGTGTCTTCACTGCACAGAGATGAACAGAGTGGAAAGAAAAACGTACTAACTGTAGGTCTGCTACTGCACAACAGACGTCTTCACTGCACAGAGATGAACAGAGTGGAGAAGGAAAAGCTGTAGGTCTGCTTACTGCACAACAGACGTGTCTTCACTGCACAGAGATGAACAGAGTGAGAAGGAAAAGCTGTAGACTAGAACTGTGTCTTGCTACTGCACAACAGACGTGTCTTCACTGCACAGAGATGAACAGAGTGGAGAAAGGAAAGCTGTAGACTAGAACTGTAGGTCTGCTACTGCGCAACAGACGTGTCTTCACTGCACAGAAATGAACAAGATTAGGAGAAGAAGCTGATGACTAAACGAACTTAGGTCTGCTACTGGCACACAGACGTGTCTTCACTGCACAGAATGAACAAGTTGAGAAGGAAAAGCCTTAGACTAGAACTGTATCTGCTACTGCACAACAGACGTGTCTTCACTGCACAGAATAACAATGGAGAAAGAAAAGCTGTAGCTAGAACTGTATCTGCTACTGCCACAACAGACGTGTCTTCACGCACAAGAGATGAACAGAGTTAGAAGAAAAGCTGTAGGCTAGAACGTAGTCTCTACCGCACAACAGACGTTCTTCACTGCACCAGAGATGAAAAACAGGATGACGAAGGCAAAAGCTCTAGGCGCCAAACTGTAGGTCTGCTACTGCACAACAGACGTGTCTTCACTGCACAGAGATGAACAGAGTGGAGAAGGAAATAGACAAAACCATGTTGTTTTGTATAAGAGCTTAAAAGCCCTTCTGATGTCATCAGATGTTTTTCCACTGTTGATTGCCTGCATTTTAAATCGGTTTGCCTCCTGGGTCTTTGGCATATTCAGTATGAGTAAGTCATTTTTATCAATGCGTCACCATTATTATCTGGAGGTTGTGTTTGCGTGTACTTTCATTTCCCCTAAAAGAACTTCCAATCAAAGTTTTTATCCTCACGATTACTCACATTTTCGCATCTTATTATTTCCCTATATTCAATTGTCTGGGGATTGGCCCTCTACCGTTAAAGCTGCAGAGACTCCGCGAAATGACGTTGCCACGAGCAGCACCGTCGATATTGCGGCTGAGCGAGGTGCAAGACTTCGCTCTCACGCAGTCACACCCAGCAGCTGCGGATTTGCACAGGTTCGCTTCACGTTGTCACGGTGTGGTAGCAACGGGACCGAAACAGCGGTGAAGTTTAGCTTCAACGCTCCTAGTTGTTGACACACTACCGCTGTTTACTTTGTACGTCTACGTCATATTGCTGAGTCTACCTTTAAGTAGTCTTTGATTGTCTATATAAGCCATGGCATTTTTACATTCTTTTATAGCTGCCCTGGTCCCCCTATTTGATTTGTTCCATAMTAGCTACAGTAACTTCAGAATGTATTCACACCCCGTGACTTATTCCACATTGTGTTGTGTTACAGCCTGAATACAAAATGGATGAAATAGATGTTTTCCTCTCACCCATCTATTATTATTATTTATTACAAAAGAAATACAAAAATGTATAATTTACATAAGTATTCACACCCCCTGTTTTTGCATTTTTACTGTTTTTGCATGCTTTGGAATATGTTTATTCTGTACACTCCTTCTGTACTGTTCCTTCTTTTCACTCTGTCATTTGGGTTAGCATTGTGGAGTAACTAGCTAAACTGAGGATGGGACCAACAACATTGTTCTCCTATCACAGCCGTTAAACACTGACCAGTTTTCTTCCTATCCYGGAACGGAGTTAGGAAGGACGCCTGTGTCTTTGTTGTGTGGGTGTYTTGATACACCATCCAAAGTGTAATTAATAGCTTTACCGTGCTCAAAGGGATATTTTTAACCAATCTACCAATAGGTGCCCTTCTTTGCGAGGCATTGGGAAAACCTCCCTGTTTTTGTGTGTTGTTGAATCTGTGTTTGAAATTCACTGCTCGACTGAGGGACCTTACAATTATCTGTATGTGTGGGATACAGAGATGAGGTAGTCAATTAAAAAAGAATGTTAAACAATATTATTGCYCACAGAGTGAGTTCATGCACTTTATGTGACTTGTTAGTAAATGTTTACTCCTGAGCTTATTTAGGCTTGCCATAACAAAGGTATTGAATACTTATTGACTTAAAATTCTGAAAAACAGAATTCCACATTGACATTATGGGTTATTCTGTGTAGGCCGGTGACGCAGAATCTCAATTTAATCCATTTGAATCCCACCTTGTAACACAACAAAATGCGGAAAAAGTCAAGGGGTGTGAGTACTTTCTGTATACAGTATATCAGAACGTTGATTAGCTGAATCTGGTGTGTTTATAATGTTAGGGCTGGTCCAGAAGCCTGCAGACCCAGTAATTCCCCAGGAGGAGCGTAGGCGTAATGGGTTAAATCCAATTCGGAAACAGGTCAGATTTGATGATCCCAGCTCACTGTGTCCCATTACTAGCTGATGTAATGCTGTCACCTCCGTGCTCCCCACACACACACACACACACAACTTAATTGCCTGGTTGGTATGAGTCCCACACACACTCCGCTCCAGTCCCGCCTCTCTCATTAACTTGGAGAGGACCACCATGTTCAAGAGTAAAACGGGGCAGCGATTCGCTAAAAAGAGGCATGCAAATAGATTTTAAGATGATTTTTTTTCATGAATGTGTTTCCCATTGTGCTATATCATCTCAAGCGTAGCCATCGGTTGCAGCCATAGATCGTTTCTGCTGTCAATCTCAATTAAGAACCAATTTGCCCAGCCAAGAAAAMGATCCATTCTGACGTTACTCCATCCAGCTGTAATGATGTTTTCCCTGTACAAACCAGTCAATCATCTCCTATAACCCTGTAACCTGATACCCCCAGAATGCTACGCTAACTGCTACGCTAATGCAGGGTTTCCCAAACTCGGCCCTGGGGCCCGCGCTGAGTGCACGTTTTGGTTTTAGCCCTAGCGCTACACAGCTGATTCAAATCATCCAAGCTTGATRAGCTGTGTAGTGCTAGGGCAAAAACCAAAACGTGSCCCCAGGGCCGAGTTTGGGAAACCCTGAGCTAACATAGCACAAGTACTGACCTGAATGGCCAAGGCGAAAGACCCAATTAGATCCTAATGAGAGACAGGCCACAGAGTTGGGACAGCCCCACTGTCCACATTCCCCACTGTCCTCTGGTCAGACATACTKATTTAGAGGTAATACGGCCAAAGGCTGGGACGTCGTGTGTCTCCCCAGTGACCATTTATGTAGTGCCTTGCATATCTGTCACAGGGGACTGTTAACACGCACCTGAATGACAAAAAGCTTGCTAATATATAGTCATATTAAAAGCTCGCTGATTTATATCCACAATCAGGATTTCACCGTCTCTCTTTATAAGGTTACTCTAGGCATCCTGTGAAGTGAAATCCTAACCCAGTCTGCAAGCGTTTTCTTTACCCATGCTAACTGACGTGACCAGAGATAAAAACAAGAGAACAAGTCCTCTGCAGCGGAACTCTCCTCCCCTCCTCTCATTCATTCCTTGGAAGGAGAGAACAAGGCAAAAGATGGAAAACAAGCGGATAATCCTTCAGGATCAGATGTGTGTGGGTGGACATGAGTAACTGCAGCTGGCGCGACAACTCTTTCTATCTCTCTCTCTCTCTCGTTTGTCTGTGTCTCTGTCTTGCTGTGTATCTATTTCTCTCTCTCTCTCCTTTCCTCCCCCTCTCTTTTTAACCGACCCGGTCTGCTTCGTCAAACACACAGTGGGGACAGCTAATTAAGGGGTGTTTGCCGTGTGTGTGTGTGTGTGTGAGTGAGGAGCAGGAGACGACAATGCAATTAAAATACAAACACTCACTCACACTTTTATTCCAGGGCTTTAATGTAGCATCCAACACAACGCGGGGATGGAGTGGGATGAAGGTGGGAAATTGAAGCGATTTTGAAGGGGGGTGTGTGCGCCAAGGTGCCAAGTTAATTCCAACTGTAATGTGAGACAGCTGGAGAGGTGAGACGATAAACCGATAATGATCGACACCGACCATACCGATCACTTATCGCAGGCATTTTGCTGATATCGTTCATTGCGATAAGTAGCCTGTACTAGAGAAATGTGAAGTTTGAAACGTAGCTATTATGGGGGATTGTTAACATCTCTAGGGTATGTGGGACGGTAGCGTCTCACCTCGTCAACAGCCAGTGAAACTGCAGGGCGCCAAATTCAAAACAACAGAAATCCCATAATTTAAATTCCTCAAACATACATGTATTTTACACATGTAAAAATCCAGCCACAGTGTCCAATTTAAAAAAAAAATAATAATAATATAAAAAAAAATAATAATAATAACTTTACGACAAAAGCAAACCAAACGATTATGTTAGGTCAGAGCCAAGTCACAGAAAAACACAGCCATTTTTCCAGCCAAAGAGGAGTCACAAAAAGCAGAAATATAGATCAAATTAATCACTAACCTTTGATGATCTTCATCAGATGACACTCATAGGACGTCATGTTACACAATACATGTATGTTTTGTTCGTTAAAGTTCATACAGTATTTATATCCAAAAATCTGAGTTTACATTTGGCGCGTTATGTTCAGTAGTTCCAAAACATTCAGTGATTTTGCAGAGATCCACATCAATTTACAGAAATAGTCATCATAAATGTTGATGAAAATACAAGTGTTATACATGGAATTTTAGATCCACTTCTCTTTAATGCAACCGCTGTGTCAGATTTCAATTTTTTTTTACGGGAAAAGCAAACCATGCAATAATCTGAGTACGGCGCTCAGACGACAAATCAACCCAAAGACATATTCGCCATGTTGGAGTCAACAGAAGTCAGAAATAGCATTATAAATATTCACTTACCTTTGATCTTCATCAGAATGCACTCCCAGGAATCCCAGTTCCACAATAAATGTTTGTTTTGTTCGATAATGTCCATCATTTATGTCCAAATTCCTCCTTGTTGTTAGCGCGTTCAGTACACAATCTAAACTCACGACGCGCAGGCAGGTCCAGGCAAAAGTTCAGACGAAAAGTCATATTACAGTCCGTAGAAACATGTCAAACTAAGTATAGAATCAATCTTTAGGATGTTTTTAACATAAATCTTCAATAATGTTCCAACCGGAGAATTCCTTTGTCTCCAGAAATGCGATGGAACAGAGCTCGCTCTCACGTGAACACGCATGGTCAGCGCATGTTCAGCTCATGGCAGACCTTACTCAATCCCTTCTCATTCGGCCCCACTTCACAGTAGAAGCATCAAACGAGGTTTTAAAGACTGTTGACATCTAGTGGAAGCCTTAGGAAGTGCAACATGACACAATTTCCACTGTATCTTGGATAAGCAAAGAGTTGAAAAACTAAAAACCTCAGATTTCCCACTTCCTGGTTGGATTTTTTCTCAGGTTTTTGCCTGCCATATGAGTTCTGTTATACTCAGACATCATTCAAACAGTTTTAGAAACTTCAGGGTGTTTTCTATCCAAATCTACTAATAATATGCATATCCTAGCATCTGGGCCTGAGTAGCAGGTAGTTTACTCTGGGCACMCTTTTCATCCGGACGTGAAAATACTGCCCCCTACCCCAAAGAAGTTAATAGGACAATTGATGGCTACTACCATCAAGCTAGTAATAGTAGTATAAATGATCATTTTTTTTAAACTGTGGTGCACATTAATGTTATAAACGTATCTTTCTATTTATCGTTAGCTCATCAATTCAGGCAATTTTATCGCGATATGAAATATTTTTCAATATCGCCCAGCTCTATTGGAGAGTGTCCAAGAGTCCTCAGGCCGGACTCAGTGTCACTGTGACACAAGGCTAAATTACAGAGTGAATCACATCGTACTTCCCCGCTTAGCTCTCGATCACCTCTCAACAATACATATCGCATCGTTCCCTTTCTCTCCCTCTTCTTTCATCAAGTGTGTTCCTTTTTGGCAGGCAGTGTACGATTGTGTCTCAAGGAACTGAGGAGATATTTTTGGCTGCTTTTCCCCGGGCTTCCTTCAGCCGGAGCATACATTTATCCCCACTTTCCTGGAAAAGAGAGCAGCGCTCCGGTCTCCAGTTTTATAAACAGCCAGGTGTTCACATCAAACGGAATTCATTGCAGAGGGGTAGTCTGGATGGGGTTCTCAATGCAAATCCACTTAAAATTGGATTGGACTCTAAAAGAGGCTTATGGCTGAAATGGAGAAAACATTGGGAAAGTAGTATGCCACTTGACTAACTGGCAGCCTTCCAATTTTCAGGCGAAAGGATGACTTTGCTGTTTCACACACTGTTGAATGCATGGCCAATATGAATGAATCCATGCAGTTTGAGTACTGAGGCGTAGTCCTAGACATGGCATATTGACAATTCAATTCAGTTGACGCTTCGGCTGTGAGTAAGTGACACACAGTTGGCATTATTCTCCAATTGAGTATGGATTATGAGTATCAGATCAGTGCGCCGTTTTTCATCAAATTAGTAACACGTGTACACACAAATGCAACTTTCAATGCACTCCCTTCCATGATGCTGTCATGCTATTTACGTCAGGCCTCCAACCACGTCACATGTCAACTAGACCTCCGTTTGCTATTCTATTGCAATGCCGTGATCCACTATTCCTGTGGCACCTGACATCCTCTATCCAGCACAGGCTACAGAAAGAGAACTCCCTACTGTATTTACATTTGGGCTTTGCTTCTCTCATCTATAAAACAGTAAAACAGTGCACTATTGGGGGYAAAAAGTAACGACCTCCGAGCAAGAAACTGAGTTCATAAATGTGACAGGCAAGCCAATGGGATTAGTTTGTTGCGTTGAAACAAATGGCTGCGTCATTGACACAACTGACCGCAACATGTAAACGTGAATGTTGTCACCGTAGAGATCCTGTTAAATGACTTGGTACTCTAATTCCTAATTCTATGGTTGTAACATTGGGCTTCAGAGTTTATAGGCGTGCATTACACTCTTGCATTTCATAGTTTAACAGCGAAGTAAGCTGTAAATTAGACCTCGCCCTTTATAGGGTGATATACAGTGCATTTGGAAAGTATTCAAGCCCCTTGACTTTTTCCAAATGTTGTTATGTTACAGCCTTATTCTATAATTGATTAAATTATATGTTTTCCGATACACAATACCCCATAATGACAAAGTGAAAACGGGTTTTTAGAAATGTATAAACAGAAATACTTTAAAATTAAAATAAGTATTCAGACCTTTTGCTTTGAGACTTGAAATTGAGCTCAGGTGCATCCTGTTTCCATTGATCATCCTTGAGATGTTTCGACAACTTGATTGGAGTCCACCTGTGGTAAATTCAATTGATTAGACATGATTTTGAAAGGCACACGCCTGTCTATATAAGGTCCCACAGTTGACAGTGCATGTCAGAGCAAAAACCAAGCCATGAGGTCGAAGAAATTATCCTTAGAGCTCCGAGACAGGATTGTGTCGAGGCACAGATCTCGAGAAGGGCCTTGGTCAAGGAGGTGACCAAGAACCCAATGGTCACTCGTGCAGAGCTCCAGAGTTCCTCTGTGGAGATGGAAGAATCTTCCAGAAAGACAACCATCTCTGCAGCACTCCACCAATCAGGCCTTTATGGTAAAACCCTATTTTTGCTTTGTCAAAAAGATTGATAAGGGGGGYAAAAAACATTTAATCCATTTTAAAATAAGGCTGTAACATAACAGAATGTGGAAAAGGTCAAGGGGTCAGAATACTTTCCGAATGCACTGTAGATCACTTTCAAACCACATACTGAGGAGACCATTCCCYTTTTAGGGTAAGGGCTACCATGGATTACTACAACATGCTGTAGGTAGGGCTGTTGCGGTGACCTTTATTACCACCACACCGGCAGTCATGACCACAGTCAAATTCCACGTGACCATTGAGTCACGGTAATCTCCTGTTATGCACACTGGACATGCTMTGGCAGTACCCAACTTGCTAATGACCATCGGGTCCTAATGGCCTGTTACTCAGGGCTCTAACCACTCTGACATCACTGCAAATGCAATGGAAAATCACATCAAACACTTATCATCAAAACAGAATCCTGTTTTTAAAACTCACCTCACTGTGATTGATCAATTTGAAGAAGGAAGTTCAACAGCAGGTTGAAACTGAGTGGAAAACATGGTCATTGTGGATGCTGTTTCAAAGCCTAACACAACAAAATGGACGGTTTTCTAAGGTGATGATTAATTCAAAACCTCCATTTGCATATTAGAGCTTATACATATGCATAGGCTTATGAGCCCAACCCCCCCCCCCAAAAAACTGAATTAAAACGATGATTGTGCCATTATACAATGCATAGCCTACTGCATATTATGCATGGAAGAAAAACATCAAACTAAACTTATTTAAGATGTCTTTGGTATTTCATTGGTCTAGCCTACAAAAGTAAACAAATTCGAGTAATCACCATTTAGTGTGGACTGTGTTATTATGCATACTGGTGGACTGGTTAGGTTATCTAATGCTACTCTCCAATATGTCTATCCACGAGTCTGGGAGAGAACGTATAGCCCGAGGCTCATTGATTGTCCAGGGCGATTTTGAATAGCCTTGTAATAGGGCATTTTAATAATTAATTGGGTGACACATTACCTTTTAGCTATACAGAATATCTCACCACCATTTGTTTCCATCTCCTCCTCTCTCTCCTTTATTAATTTCTCGAGTGTGCAGAGGGGCTGAAATATGTTTCGTTGCGAAACTATGTTACTACCGATGTTCCCGGACCGATTTCACTTGGTTTCCTGAATTAAGCACTGGGTAGCTGCAGGAAGAAGGTTGGCGAGCCCATGGCATACAGAGTTTGGGCGCAATGTCACCTGTCAGGCAGCGATAGCATGCTCATCAAACAGTGGTTGGTGCGTAGAGTGAAATGTGTTGTTATATATATTTCTCAGCTGCTCATATTAAGCACATGCTCCGCTATAAATCCGAAGTAGCCTACCCATCATTATTGACAAATGGACCGGCGGGAAAGCGCTCAGCCTCCATTCGCTATTCGAGTGCATACAGATGCCATGTCTTTTTTTCCCCTGCTCCTGTTCCTGCCCATTTGATAATGGGCCATTCTAAATCAAAACTCATTTGACATATTAGTAAAGACCAGATTAAATTGAGAATAGTTTGATGGGTGAAAATACGATCACTTGATGAGAGTACAGCGTGTGCTGCCTGAGGCACGGAACAGAGTGCAAGCTTTTTTTGCGACTTTCTCAAATCATCAACAGCCTATAGTTGCACCATGGAGCCCATATACAGTGGCGGTTCTAGACCATTTCAACTGGGGGGGCAAGCTGGGGCCAGTTGAACTGTTAGAGGGGCCAGTTACATTAGACGTTATTGTTGTCCTACCGTTTTCTTCACTGCATTGCAGGCATTAGCAGGCAAAAGACCATGTTCATTATCATCATCGTTGCCACTGTATAATAATGGATGTAAAAAAAGAACTATAGCAAAAATTAGTTATGTTATTATTATTATTATGTTGTAATTATTTCATACTCCACATTTAGGGGGGCCACAAGGGGGTCCAAAATTGTTGTCACGGGGGCACTGCCCATANAAAAAACATTTAATCCATTTTAAAATAAGGCTGTAACATAACAGAATGTGGAAAAGGTCAAGGGGTCAGAATACTTTCCGAATGCACTGTAGATCACTTTCAAACCACATACTGAGGAGACCATTCCCATTTTAGGGTAAGGGCTACCATGGATTACTACAACATGCTGTAGGTAGGGCTGTTGCGGTGACCTTTATTACCACCACACCGGCAGTCATGACCACAGTCAAATTCCACGTGACCATTGAGTCACGGTAATCTCCTGTTATGCACACTGGACATGCTTTGGCAGTACCCAACTTGCTAACGACCATCGGGTCCTAATGGCCTGTTACTCAGGGCTCTAACCACTCTGACATCACTGCAAATGCAATGGAAAATCACATCAAACACTTATCATCAAAACAGAATCCTGTTTTTAAAACTCACCTCACTGTGATTGATCAATTTGAAGAAGGAAGTTCAACAGCAGGTTGAAACTGAGTGGAAAACATGGTCATTGTGGATGCTGTTTCAAAGCCTAACACAACAAAATGGACGGTTTTCTAAGGTGATGATTAATTCAAAACCTCCATTTGCATATTAGAGCTTATACATATGCATAGGCTTATGAGCCCAACCCCCCCCCCCAAAAAACTGAATTAAAACGATGATTGTGCCATTATACAATGCATAGCCTACTGCATATTATGCATGGAAGAAAAACATCAAACTAAACTTATTTAAGATGTCTTTGGTATTTCATTGGTCTAGCCTACAAAAGTAAACAAATTCGAGTAATCACCATTTAGTGTGGACTGTGTTATTATGCATACTGGTGGACTGGTTAGGTTATCTAATGCTACTCTCCAATATGTCTATCCACGAGTCTGGGAGAGAACGTATAGCCCGAGGCTCATTGATTGTCCAGGGCGATTTTGAATAGCCTTGTAATAGGGCATTTTAATAATTAATTGGGTGACACATTACCTTTTAGCTATACAGAATATCTCACCACCATTTGTTTCCATCTCCTCCTCTCTCTCCTTTATTAATTTCTCGAGTGTGCAGAGGGGCTGAAATATGTTTCGTTGCGAAACTATGTTACTACCGATGTTCCCGGACCGATTTCACTTGGTTTCCTGAATTAAGCACTGGGTAGCTGCAGGAAGAAGGTTGGCGAGCCCATGGCATACAGAGTTTGGGCGCAATGTCACCTGTCAGGCAGCGATAGCATGCTCATCAAACAGTGGTTGGTGCGTAGAGTGAAATGTGTTGTTATATATATTTCTCAGCTGCTCATATTAAGCACATGCTCCGCTATAAATCCGAAGTAGCCTACCCATCATTATTGACAAATGGACCGGCGGGAAAGCGCTCAGCCTCCATTCGCTATTCGAGTGCATACAGATGCCATGTCTTTTTTTCCCCTGCTCCTGTTCCTGCCCATTTGATAATGGGCCATTCTAAATCAAAACTCATTTGACATATTAGTAAAGACCAGATTAAATTGAGAATAGTTTGATGGGTGAAAATACGATCACTTGATGAGAGTACAGCGTGTGCTGCCTGAGGCACGGAACAGAGTGCAAGCTTTTTTTGCGACTTTCTCAAATCATCAACAGCCTATAGTTGCACCATGGAGCCCATATACAGTGGCGGTTCTAGACCATTTCAACTGGGGGGGCAAGCTGGGGCCAGTTGAACTGTTAGAGGGGCCAGTTACATTAGACGTTATTGTTGTCCTACCGTTTTCTTCACTGCATTGCAGGCATTAGCAGGCAAAAGACCATGTTCATTATCATCATCGTTGCCACTGTATAATAATGGATGTAAAAAAAGAACTATAGCAAAAATTAGTTATGTTATTATTATTATTATGTTGTAATTATTTCATACTCCACATTTAGGGGGGCCACAAGGGGGTCCAAAATTGTTGTCACGGGGGCACTGCCCATATATGCTTTGATTTCTAAGACATTCTAAGGTTTGTATCATTCACAACTAAAGTTGCCAAATAACTCTAAATCTAGCACATAGGACCTTTTTCCAAATGATCAATGTTATGCTCATCACACTTCATATGTGCGCTCGTTCCGGAATGGGAAAAATATCCTTTCTATTTTATTCAGCTAAGTTGAATTATATTCTTCTGACTATTAAAATCATATAATATAAAATAATGCCATGGGACTTATTAGCAAATCTTGTCAGCTAAACGATCAAGCCTACAGCCTATGGCATGGTGCATAGCCAGGTAACATACAGTAGGTCAACTCATGTTCTGTTCTCCTGAAATACCTGTTCTTCATATCATAATGTTTCTTTAGACCTGAATAAAATAAATKATGGATTTATTGTGATGGTGTATATTCAATTGATTTATTTAACTATTTTAAATGTAGATGTTCCAAATGTGTGCATAAGTGGCTTGTACGCGTGGAGGCCTGGAGATACTAAATGTGTTTATGTTAATTAACGGTCAATTACCGTGGGCCCGGCATTGGTTTGCGTGACAGTAACCGGCTGACACAGTTTCATGACCGCCACTGCACTAACTGTAGGCATGAAGTAGATCTTCTACATGCAGAGCCCCATCTCAAATCTTCTTCTTTACTATGTCACTATCTCATGATCTCTAATGCCGTTATTATCAACGTGTCTCCTTTGAACATCGTAATTGACTTTACGATATCTTTTCAACTCTTTTATTTARTTCAGTTATTTCATTTTTACAATGGGCTGCCAATAGATTTCATTTCCAGCGAAGCTCGGCATACTCTGTTCCGACCCGGTCTGTGTAAGACTAAAACTGTGTTATCTCGAACTTCCTGTTCTCCGTGGATATAAAAGTGAGTCCTTTATGATAATTGCCGTGATTTGACTATCCAAACTCCAGTACGAACAAGGATCTGATGAGGTGTTGCGTCTCGTAAAGCTCTACCGATGCCCCGATTCTAAATAGGGGCTGTTAACCCCGCTATGTAAATATATGGTCACTTTTTGAGATTTATAATACAAAACCAGACACCATAGTGAAGCTGTTCACACTCTACATGTCGTACTACTGCTCCAGGGAGTCTACCATGCTCTACCATACTGAACTATGATAGGCTGCAATACTGTTTGTAGGGGTGATGGATAAAGGGACACATTTTCTCTCCTTCTTTTGATCTCCTACACTTGCTTAGACCTTTTATCTTTTTTCACCATGCTCCATAAGGGCAACACTCTCCTATTTGATCTTGGACAAATTCTCCTATTTGATCTTGGACAAATCTTAGAGGTATATTACATTGGCATACAGTGCTCTTTGGCCTCAGTAATGCCCTGGTCTGGGATCAGTTTCACAGCACGACTATCCGGGTGTTGCAGATGGCTGCTGGAGGGCTGCATACTGACCTCAGAGCTACCCTTGATGATCCAGTGATAAGCAGGGCGAGATAATCATTTCAGAATATAATATGGTGTCAGAAGTCTACTGTTTTGATACACACATGGGTCATTGTAGAGGAAACAAGGAAAAGATGCCCAACGCTCTCGGTGTGTCTCAGTCAACCATGGCCTSCAAGTATAAAATATAGAAGGTCATTAAAATGACACTACTCATTTGAGCTCTGAGTTCTTCATATCCCATWATGACTCATGGTGTCATGTTATACCAATGACAGTAGTAACCAACCATTCACTAAGGATTGGGTATTTTCTCCTTTGGTATAGTAATGTAGTAGGATGAAGTTGCTTCTATACACTGCTCTAAGATCAGTGTTTGTTTTTCCCCCAATTGTTGAAGTTCCAGTTTGAAGAGTGCAAGCTGATCCTAGATCTGTGTCTAAGGCCAACTTCTACTCTGAGCACTCAGGGTACTGTGACATCCTTTTCTAATGATATWRAGCACCAGTCAAAAGTTTGGACACACCGACTCATTCYWGGGTTTTTCTMTATTTTTACTATTTTCTACATTGTAGAATAATAGTGAAGACATCAAKACTATGAAATAACACATATGGGCTCATGTAGTAACCCAAAAAGTGTTAAACAAATCAAAATATATTTTATATTGAGATTATCCAAAGTAGCCACCCTTTGCCTTGATTACAGCTTTGCAAACTCTTGTCAAGCCAGTGCTGAAGAACATGCTTTGTATAGACCGTACAAGTGTTTGAAGTTTTTCATTCAAACTAAATGACTAGCGCTGACTCATCTCATGTTATCTCATGTATCGACTCCAATTATTACTCTCATACCTTTTTTCAGATCCTGCCATGTCTGGRTCAGTTGWATAGCTTTTCCATCATTACTGTATCTGTGGAAAAAGGAACTTGAACTGTACAGACTGGAGTTAATAAAATAAAATAATTCCAACTCTACATTCATGTTTTGGGTACCTTTCTTTCTGTTGCAGTACCTCTGATCATACTGCGTATTGTACATGATTATACTTAACTAACCCCTCACCATGTCTCTTTGTCTTTGCAGGACCCCAGAACCAAGCACAAGTTTAAGATCCACACCTATGGCAGCCCCACCTTCTGCGACCACTGTGGCTCTCTCCTGTATGGTCTCATCCACCAGGGGATGAAGTGTGACAGTGAGTAATGTACCTCTCTGACCGCTTAGCCTGGGGATCACTATACACAACCTTAACATCAAGCTGACACGCGGTGCACCTGGCTATGGCCAATCTAACCAATAACGGAAGGCTGATGTTACACGCGTCGCTGTTGATACACCCACTGATGTCGTCTGGTTTGCTTGGTTAGCTAGCTAGCAAGCTACACTGAACAAAAATGTAGAGTGTTGGTCCCATATTTCATGAGCTGAAATAAATGAGCTGAAATCTTCTCACAAACAGTTAGTGCTAGCTCGCTAACTGCTCTTCCCATTAACAGACAGACAGATAGGAATGCCGATTGGGYCCCGTCTAAAGTGGACAGAATGCTAAATGCACTGGCAGCCAAACAGAATGTGGAGCGCTCTCCTTATACTGAAATGTGTTATAGTGGGCTATGATGGAGCCAGGAAAGCTGTGATGAAGCTGGACCTCGCTGGGGAAAGTAGTATCTTGATTTGAAGAGGTTTATGTTGGCTAGGTGTTAGTAACACCTGGGGAGTCATTTCATAACAGCTAATGTTATCATTCTTTGGCAGTGTTATGATTGTCATTATGCAAAAATGCTCCAAAACAAACCTTTTAACATTAGCAAATTATGACATTTCTATCACACATTTACTTACGTAACTCATGTAAATTATTGAGGTACAGATGTAAATTATTGAGGTACAGATGCAGCTATCTGGTCTAAAAGTTACCTGCCTCATTCCTATGATAGGAATGTAATGCATTTTCCCAGGCAGACAAAGACAGCTTCGCCAGCGTGTTTGAATTGCCCTGCTTATTGGTTCCCTGTAAAGCACCAGCTTGGCTGTTTGGCAGCACAATGCCTAACATACGACTGGATTCCCTTAGCATTCCCTAGGCTAGCATGATATCCATCACATTACACCACAGCTCTTTTGTTGCTTCACCTTTTCTAAATGAGCCTGTCAGTCAGACACAACATCAGTTCTATCATTGCCAATCGCCACTTTGAGGAGCCTTCAAGTCACTCTGACAGCTTCCACACAACTTTATAATAATAATAATATATTATATACTTACTGCTGATGGGYTGTCAAAGTAATGCGAGCAGTGCAAACTTTACTGAACAAAAATGTAAACTCAACATGTAAAGTGTTGGTCCCATGTTTCATGAGCTGAAATAAAAGATCCCAGAAATGTTCCAAATGCACAAAAAGCTTACTTCTCTAAAATGTTGGGCTCAAATTTCATCCCAGTTAGTGAGCATTTCTCCTTTGCCAAGATATTCCATCCACCTGACAGGTGTGGCATATCAAGAAGCTGATTAAACAGCATGATCATTACACAGGTGCACCTTTACTGGGAACAATAAAAGGCAGCTCTGAAATGTGCAGTTTTGTCACACAACACAATGCCACAGATGTCTCAAGTTTTGAGGATGTGTGCAATTGGCATGTTGATTGCAGGAATGTTCCGCCAGAGCTGTTACCAGAGAATTGAATGTTAAGTTCTTTACCATAAGCCGCCTCCAACCTCGTTTTAGAGAATTTGGCAGTACTTCCAACCGGCCTCACAGCTGCAGACCATGTGTATGGCGTTGGGTGGTCGAGAGGTTTGCTGATGTCAACGTTGTGAACAAAGTACCCCATGGTGGCGGTGGGGTTATGGTATGGGCAGGCACCGAACACAATTGTATTTTACCGATGGTAATTTGAATGCACAGGGATACCGTGACAAGATCCTGAGGCCATTGTGAGGCATATTCTTTTTTAAGTATCTGTGACCAACATATGCATATCGGTATTCCCAGTCATGTGAAATCCATAGATTAATGTCTAATGAATGTATTAGAATTGACTAACTTTCTTATATGAACTGTAACTCAGTAAAAYAATGTGTTGCATTTATATTTTTGTTCCTTATGAATARATGGCTCTGAGTCTGGCTAGCACTGGCAGGAGTATGGGGTAACGTTAGTTACAGTGTGGTGAGGGTTAATTCAATTCTTTCTTCATCTTGCTAGCTGGCTAGTTATCTAGCTGGTTGTAGCAAAAGGACTTTCTACAACATGTCGGTAGCTAGCTAGCAACATTAGCGAAGCTAGCTGCAGAGTCACATTGGCTACCAAGCAACATGAGATCATTTCTAAATTCTGGAGGCAGTGGAAACACGATTTGAGCTCGCCCACCAAGGCCCAACACGGGTTGATTTCAAAGTTCCAATGGAAACAAGGCTTTAGATGTGCTCAAAGTACATTCAAACACAACTTTATTGACWTCGCTCATACTGCACAATAAAGTTAAATGACAATTCTGTCATATTGCCCGAATGATGATTTCCATTATTTAAAACTGCATTTCCAGTTCCTGTCCATTCCTTCCAGCAGTTTCCCCTCTGAAACCCACACACGATTCACA
Organism: Salvelinus sp. IW2-2015; assembly: GCF_002910315.2. Classification (NCBI taxonomy): domain Eukaryota; kingdom Metazoa; phylum Chordata; class Actinopteri; order Salmoniformes; family Salmonidae; genus Salvelinus; species Salvelinus sp. IW2-2015. The sequence goes on from NC_036861.1 coordinate 3,694,372, forward strand.
TGATTCCAGAYATCTTTAAATATACATTATCAAAGCTGCTGCGGGCCTTTATTAGTTCAATTCCCTCAGTCTTATGATTTTCATATGTGACAAAGCACAAATGACTTTAATTCAATGGTAAATAGTACATCATATCTCTTCACCAGAGCTGGCGTGTAATACTAATTATGACTCGGGGCTATATATAAATAGGGATTAYGTTATGGTTGCAAAATGAGATTGGCACACGCTGGCTGTTCTAATCCTACTGCAAATTAGATTATCATCATGTGTTTTTAATTGCGTGTTGCCATATTGTAGACCAGAGGCTATGTTTGTAGATGCTGATTTTCTATTTATTKATTTCACCTTTATTTCACCAGGTAGGCCAGTTGAGAGGTCTCATTTACAACTGCGACCTGGCCAAGATAAAGCAAAGCAGTGCGACAAAAACAACACGGGGTGTTTGAGATACAGTATCCATGTTTTCACATGTGAACAGCACAGTTTTTCAGGATGAAATCAGATATCAATGACTCCCTAGCAACACCTGGCCTTTTGACTTCATAAATAAAGCACATCAGTTTTTGCTTAAACCAACCTTTTTWGTTTGTTTACCTTTCTTCGGCCTCTCCGTCTCTCCTGGGTACCTCTTTTAATGCTGTCTCTCTTTTTCTGTCTGTCTTTCTGTGTGTCTGCATCCCTTCAGCCTGCGACATGAACGTGCACAATCAGTGTGTGATGAACGTGCCCAGCATGTGTGGGACGGACCACACCGAGAGGAGGGGACGCCTCTACCTGAAGTGTGAGGTCACAGAGGACAAGCTGCAGGTCACAGGTAGGCCTCCGGATCGGACCATCTCTCAGACAAATCTATTTCTCACTGTTTGTCCCAAATGSCACCTTATTCCTTGTATAGGGCACTACTTTTGACCAAAGCCCACAGGGATCTGATCAAAATCAGTGCACTATGAAGGGAGTAGGGTGCCATTTCAAYRGCATCCGTTTCCTCCTTRCCCAGTGGGGTTATGATGCGTAATGGCTGACAGAGCTTCCTCTTACCTTTTCACAATCAGTCCCAACCATCAGTCCCCAACCACTTTAGCTGTCAGTTGCCTGTTACAGCCCCATATTGATTGATAAGAAAGAAACCACTTCTGGCCACAAATCCATTCACAGCATGGATCGCTCCCACCGGGCAGTCAGCACCACTGATTCCTGGCAATCTGTGTGTGTGTGTGTGTTCGTTCTTGTGGGTGTGTGCGCCCATGTGCATGTGTGCTCCCTCTAACCTGAGCCTACATCGATTTCTATCTACACAATTGTCAATCGCATCAATAGGCCCAGGCTTTGAAAACCATTCCATTTGTAAAAACACCCGTTCACRGTTCAATAGATGAAGTGAWCTGGTTGTCATACCAAATATCCCCGCTYTCTGTTTTTGAGTGACAGCAGCCAGGAGACAGCATGTGGTGAGGCAACCATCACTTAATAAAAGCCTCCAGTCTGCAGCCTACAGAGACACGGGTCAATTCCCTTTGGTATACAGATCAATACTGTGTGTGCTTTCCAAATAGCACCCTATTCCCTATATAGTACACTACTTTTGGGCACTGCCTATGTACAGTCACGACAAACCCTGTCCATTTTTTTAACTTTATGATCATACCTGGGGCAGGGATGTCACTAGGCCTAAAGCCCCCCTAAAATATTCATTAGCCCCCACTAAATAAATCAATATATCGGTCAATATATTTTCTCTGTGATTTCTTTTTTTTTTTCGCGAACCGTTCCATCACATCTTAAACCTCTTACTAGGACCTGGGGGAGGCTGCTGCATGCACTAGTGACTGTTACACTTCGAACACACCGACTGTGTCCTTGTGTTTTTGGTAACACCAGAAGTACATTCATTTCCAATGGAACGCTGCGTTTGCCTTGCAGACCAGCCGTGCCGAAAGCGCAGGTCTGTGTGGGTCCAGAGATGGTTAAAGTCCTGAAAGCACAGGTCTGTGTGTGGTCCAGAGATGGTTAAAGTCCTGAAAGCACAGGTCTGTGTGGGTCCAGAGATGGTTAAAATCCTGAAAGCACAGGTCTGTGTGGGTCCAGAGATGGTAAAGTCCTGAAAGCAGTCTGTGTGGGTCCAGAGATGGTTAAGTCCTGAAAGCACAGGTCTGTGTGGGTCCAGAGATGGTTAAAGTCCTGAAAGCACAGGTCTGTGTGGGTCCAGAGATGGTTAAAGTCCTGAAGCACAGGTCTGTGTGGGTCCAGAGATGGTTAAAGTCCTGAAAGCCAGGTCTGTGTGGGTCCAGAGATGGTTAAAGTCCTGAAAGCACAGGTCTGTGTGGGTCCAGAGATGGTTCAGTCCTGAAAGCGCCAGGTCTGTGTGGGTCCAGAGATGGTTAAGTCCTGAAAGCACAGGTCTGTGTGGGTCCAGAGATGGTTAAAGTCCTGAAAGCACAGGTCTGTGTGGGTCCAGAGATGGTTAAAGTCCTGAAAGCACAGGGTCTGTGTGGGTCCAGAAATGGTTATCTGTCTAAAGCATGGGTCTGTGTGGGTCCAGAGATGGTTAAAGTCCTGAAAGCACAGGTCTGTGTGGGTCCAGCGATGGTTAAAGTCCTGAAAGCACAGGTCTGTGTGGGTCCAGAGATGGTTAAAGTCCTGAAAGCACAGGTCTGTGTGGGTCCAGAGATGGTTAAAGTCCTGAAAGCAGGCAGGGGAGTTCCACCGTCTCATTCAAGAGCTTCGACTGTTTGGAGAGGAATTCCAAAGTTACTTTAGTCTGGACCGAAGCCAGTTCGATCACCTGCTCCAGATGGTTGGAGCCAGGATCGCCCGGATGGATACCAACTACCGGGAGTCCATCAGCCCAGTTGAACGCCTGGCGATTTGTCTCCGGTAAGCTAAATTCTAGAACATTTTTAAAGCTTTTGATACCATAATTGATTGATATTTGATACATTGTTTTTATGTGCAACCTAGCTAGCTAAAGGTTCCAAAGGTGTCCTTCTGCTTTCCCCATAGGATAACCCTTTTTGGTTAGAGGTATAACCCTTTGGGGAATAGGTTCTACCTGGAACCAAAAAGGGTTCTACCTGGAACCAAAAAGGGTTCTCCTATGGGGACAGCCGGAGAACCCTTTTAAGTAGATAGAAAGAATGGTACTAAGAGTAGAGTTGGCCTGGGCTCCAGTTTAATGATATAGTCATAGACTGAATTGTACTGTTTCAAGGCATTGTTAACGATGGTTGAGTATTCCAATATAATTAGTAGAGCATAATAAACTGTAATGAGGTAGCTATATGAGTAGATATAATATGTGGGTGGAATTCAAATCACACACAATATTTATTATTATTTTGAAATATATTTCAGATTCTTGGCGACGGGACTTCTACAGGGCCATCGGATTCAGCTTCCGAAGTGGACGGTCCACGGTGGCAGGCATTGTCCCCTCTGTGGCACAAGCCATTTGGGACTGTCTGTTTGGTGAATACATGCCTGTCCCCAAGGAGGAAGACTGGAGGGCCAACGCTGCCGAGTTCCTGGAGAGGTGGAATTTCCCCAACTGTCTTGGTTCCATTGACGGGAAACATGTAGTAATCCAGGCTCCACCGTGCTCAGGTTCYCAATTCTARAACTACAAGGGTACATATTCAGTTMTACTCTTGGCTGTAGTAGATGCCATCTACTGTTTCCGTGTTGTCGATGTTGGTGCTTACGGCAAGGGAAGTGATGGTGGGACCCTACTCTGCCTTCGGCCAGGCACTTCAGGATGGCACATTGGAGATTCCACCACCTGCATCACTCCCTGGTGCTGAAGACCTGGGACCTGTTCCCCACGTCTTCGTCGGCGACGAGGCTTTCCCTTTAAGACCCAACCTCATGAGGCCCTACGCTGGACGCCAGCTGCCATTGCCAAAGCCTGTAAGGATCTTTAACAAACGGCTGTCCAGGGCAAGGTTAGTTGTTGAATGCGCCTTTGGGATTCTGGCAGCCCGGTGGAGAATGTATCGGAGAGTGCTTGGTCTCAGCCTCTCAAATGTCGATGCCTGCGTGAAGGCCACACGTGTTCTCCACAACTACCTGCGGAGGTCATTCCAGGAGCCGCTCCGGATGGAGATGGGCACGCCAAATGGTCACCTACCTGATGTCACCAGGGCAGGTGCCAACAACGCCCCCAGACAGGCACTCCAGGTGAGGGAGAAGCTGACCACCTACTTCTCATCACCAGCAGGTGAAGTCCCAGGGCAGTATGCCGTGGAGTGAAACGGCTCTTTTAAGAGCCCTCTACCACAAAGGTTCTTTTAAGAACCATCCACTGTTGTCCATAAAGTAGATTTTTTTCCCCCCAGATGACTTTATGTATCATTGTCTCTCTTCATTTGGAAGTTATATTTAAGTGACATTTGGGAGGAAAGACCACACCTTAAAACCCCTTCCCTCTCCCATTAACGTCAGTATTATACACACCTGGCATGGTACATCAGGTGAGCGGGAGCACTAATTAAGGTTATACGACATACAGTTAGTATGATAACAAAGGGAAAGGGTAACCTAGGGTCCATACAAATAGTACAGTTTACCACCATGTTCACTGGCCTGACAAAATACAGGTGGAAAAAAACTAATTAGGAAGAGAATGTGTTTTTACTTTCATCTTGTCTTAGATCTGCAAAGGTGTCGGGAAGAAATAAGCAGATTAAGTCTAAATGAGATATTAATAAACAACAAACAACTGACTATGAAAACATAATTTAAGTATTCAAGTACAGGAAAGAACATGCCAGGTATGTGTGTTGTAAAAAATGTTTTTAAAAATGAAACTATTTGAAAGAGGTGTGTGTATGTGCATGTAAAAATAACAAAAATGAATATGCAGCCTCTAATCTGTAAGAGAACAACAAGAGCATGTATTTTTGGCACAACTGCAGACAGATACAGGGACTACTCATAAAGCCTAGACGTAGTAGGGGAACTTCAGACATGGCCATAAAGAGCGAGAGGGCAGGGCACTGGAGAGCAGAGGTACAGAGAGGAGTGGAGAAGAGGTGTGTGTGGGTGTCTGTCTCAGAAAAAAATATATAATAATATGTAGCCATGACACAGCTAAACAAACAAAGGGCCCCTGGACGTCATGGACCAGTCGATGGAACATAACTTCACAAAAAGTTTCAACACCCTGGTTTTCAAGTGGTTTTAAATGAAAGAAATATATTCACCTTTAGAGCATCTGTGAATTCTCCGGTGTGTGAGTGTCAATTCAGAAATCTATGTAACACTAATAATGAATGCTATCCTAAGACTTTAGAAACAAATGACTTTATGAATTGACTGAATTTAAAGGGAACTGACGTGTGTGAAAAGAAAGGTACAATGAGGGAGGTCAAAACAACACCCAGACAACTCCTCTTCCTGTCCTTCCTCTCCTCTTCCTGTCCTTCCTCTCCTCTTCCTGTTCTTCCTCTCCTCTTCCTGTCCTTCCTCTCCTCTTCCTGTCCTTCCTGTGAGCTGGTCGGCTAAATGGACTCCATCTCTGAAAGGGAAGAGAAAAACAACACATACAAGCTTAACATAATATGACACCATAAAAGGTGAGATTTATGTTAACTAAATACTGCTAGTATAGTGTAGTTAGTTGCATAAAAATTGGAACAGTGTGGTAAAGTTGGTAATACTTGCAGTTTACTCATGGAATTTGTATTTCAGAGCAAAAGATGAATAAGGCAGGCAAATATTTTGACAGCAAACTGTTGTTTTAGGATGTTTTCTAACCCAGAAACAACAGATATACATTTGCCTCATATTAATACTTTGATCTGAAATACCAATTCACCTACATGACTATACTGTAAAAATGACCTACTTCACTGTCGCACACTTATGACACTACCTGTGATGTGGAGAAGAAAAAAAACGTACCATTGAATTCGGCTTCGAAAAGCAGCTGATACATTTTAACCTTGACTGCTGCTTTTCTTTGCTGAGGCAGCCTCTTCAGTGTTGGCACCAGGCTCATGGCAAAGAGGGTCTCTTCATCCTCCTTCCTGTGAGCATCAGGTTGGGCTGCATCCCTCTTGACGACTTGGAGGAGCCTCTGCTGAAATTAGTTGAGTGGATCTGGGGGCTGGTACCTCCGACGACGCCTGGCGTGAAGTTGTTCCTCTTCGTTTCTCTCTGTCTCTCTGTCACTGGACCTGTACATAGCCCATCTGTAAATAGCCCATCCAACTACCTCATCCCCCATACTGTTATTTATTTTTTTGCTCCTTTGCACCCCAGTATCTCCACTTGCACATTCATTGTCTGCACATCTATCACTCCAGTGTTTAAGTGCTAAATTGTAATTATTTCGCCACTAGGCCTATTTATTGCCTTACCTCCCTTATCTTACCTCTTTTGCACACACTGTACATATACTTTTTTTTCTCTCTCTATTGTGTTATTGACTGTATGTTTGTTTATGTGTAACTCTGTGTTGTTGTTTGTGTCGCACTGCTTTGCTTTATCTTCGCCAGGTTGCAGTTGTAAATGAGAACTTGTTCTCAACTAGCCTACCCGGTTAAATAAAGGTGAAATATATAATATAGAAACGAAGAGGAACAACGTCACACCAGGCGTCGTCGGAGGTACCAGCCCCCAGATCCACTCAACTCATTTCAGCAGAGGCTCCTCCAATAGAAAGCAATAGAAAGGGAAGTGGGTAAAAACATAGGAGCAGGGAAGGCAGCATATGATTAATGAATCACAGTGCTGAATATGATCTGTTCATCACAATTACATTACGGGTGAGGTGGCGCGATGATGGGACTGGGGTTTGGCATCCTCTCTCACATCATAACATATCTGCCAACGAGAGACAAAGCATGTTTAAGCCTTGTTTTTATTTTTTATTCTAACATCGTTAGTCATCATAATCATCAGGAGGTGAAATGCAAAACTGACCTTGGATCATTAACTCTGGGACTACTGCATCTCTGTATTTCAATGCAAAGCATCTCTTTAATAATACTTCCTGTTAACCTGACCAAGTGACCTCTCACCTCTGATCATGCTGTGCCCTCTGTAGCCAGTTCAGATGTGGGAGGGGTTCACCGACACAGCTGATATAACCTAGAGGATTTAGGGAGAGAGGGATGAAGTGAAGGAGAGAGACTGTTATTGAGAAAATAAGTTCGACAGGAATCTGTGTGTGTGTGTGTGTGTGTGGTCTCACCTGGCGCCCACATCACACTAAGTGGCTGCAGAGTGCTTTATGCTGGAAAACATGAACAGACACTCGAGGACAAACTATATAGCGTAGTTATAGAAATAATGAAGTGTCTTACTATTCTCCATGGTTGGCCCTCTTGCCTATTCTTTGAAGGTGGAAGGAACCACAGTTATACACCTGAGCCTGTTTACTGCACAACACAATCCATCAATCAGATTGATACATGAGTGTGTGGGTTATAGGGTGTCTAATTGTTTAAAAAAAAAAATCAATATGGGTGATTTAAAATAGCCTGTTTTGTTTTTGTACAGACATCACACCCTTACCTAAACAGCACCCTCACCTGAGAAGTAGAAATCAAAGATGGAGAAACTGGGAATTGAATAACTGCAGTTGATATAGCTAAGTAAATGYAAGAATACTTCCCCTCCTGGTCCTCGTGTCTATCCTCATGAAGTTATTTAGGACACAGGTAGCCTTCACACACCTGAATTCCTCCAGGAGGCAGTCCCAGATAGCCCTGGTCACCCAACCTTGCAGTGCCCTACTACGTTAACTGTAGGCAATTGTTTTGAAGGAATCTCCAGTTACAAGGTATCTGTAGGAATATAGAAGACAAAGTAATTATTAGACTTCTACATCACCAGGTCATTGTGGATTACTAAAGTATAATATCCATGATAACAAATCATGATAACATTGGATTGATAGATGCATGGACACACATACAGTGGGGCAAAAACGTATTTAGTCAGCCACCAATTGTGCAAGTTCTCCCACTTAAAAAGTTCACCCACTTTGTTATTGACCAAATACTTATTTTCCACCAAATAAATTCATAAAAAATCCTGCAATGTGATTTTCTGGATTTTTTTTTCTCATTTTGTCTGTCATAGTAGAAGTGTACCTATGATGAAAATTACAGGCCTCTCTCATCTTTTTAAGTGGGAGAACTTGCACAATTGGTGGCTGACTAAATACTTTTTTGCCCCACTGTATGTGCATGTATAGCATGTGACAATAACAGGATCATGAATACATAAATACCACTTGAAGCTTGATAAGTTGTTCATTTGAATCAGCTATTCAGTGCTAATGAAAAAGCAAAAATGTGCACCCCTTTGAGTCCCCAGGACCAGGACTGAGAACCACTGCTCTTCATTGGGACCTCTTCATATGTAGACAGGCTTTCATAGCTCTCTTTATCGGAGGACAGAAAACCTCACAAGAAACAGACTTCATTATAGTCAAATTACACCGCACTGAATATTATGCTACTATTATCTCCGTCCTCACTTCTAGGGACAGGAACTACACAAAAGTYCCTGCCCTATCCAGAATAGCCTACTCTCTCACTTTGACAGTTGGGGCTGCTGTCCTTTCACCCTCCTCCATGGCTGTTAGCTAGCTACCTACAAATGCATTTGGAGTTTATATTTTACAGTGATAAATATATCAAGATAGCTAGCTAATATGAAGTTAAGTAGCTGGTGATATTTAATTCACTTAGCTATCTATATAGTATGTGAAGTTGGCTAGATAGTTAGCTAGCTCATTTAGCAGCACATTTGAGTTAGCCTGCACTGTAGCTAGTTAGCTAATAATACATTTATTTTTTACATTTACGAAATGTATTTACTTAKTTGAATAGGTTCTCCCAGCCATGTGGATGATTGGAAACAGGGCAGCAAAGTTTGTCACCAGAGTGTTTTAGAGCATATTACTATTGAACTATGTACCCATTTAATAGCCAGACCTTCATACAAACTTGCTCTGCTGAATAATTGACGCACAATCGAGCACGCCCACAAGCGAGTCACAATTGGCGGCACACGGCAGTTTACCATTATCTAGTGTACATGCACCGTTAGGCCTACTTGTAACTTTATATACTTCGGTGGCTTGAGACTGCTAGCTAACGGTAAACGGACAGGAGGGACTATGCCAGACCCCCCTAAGAGGCATAGCCCCCCTATCCATGAATCTCTAGTGAAGTCCCTGCCCAGGGGTATATCTGTGTGGGCTTAGTCAGAAACAGGGGTCTCTCTTTTACATGTATTTAGTGAGTCACGACTCGTTTCGCATGTCTTTCTGTGTGTGTGTGTGTGTGTGTGTTTTTTTGCGTGTGTGTGTGTGTTTAACTGTTGGTTCTGTATCGGATGATTTCAGTCAGGCATAGAATGGACCACCTTTGGTGCTGTCCAATAAGGCAATATGCTTAGTGCTACTGCATAAAGTGGTACCGCATCTTACTTCAAGGCCAAACTATTGATACTACTGAATAACATTGTGCTGTATTTTTTGTGTTTCTTCGACATGTGATGTTGTAGGAAACAGTTCCCTCTTTTTATGCTAATTCTAGCTAATGCAGCAGTAGTTACATAATAATCACATACATGTATTTAGTAGTGGAGTCCAACAGTGTCATTTCAGTGTTGGTACACATTCAGATTCAGTACAATGACTACAATTTAATTTCCTGCTTGTGTAATTACATACAATACATGTGGAATTCCCTCCCCAAATAATAATATGGATGCCCCCACATCACACACAGAGCTGTAGGAAATTGATAACAGGTACACAGTCAGTCCATTAACTGGTTAAGCTTGGGTCCCTAAATCAAATCACATTCCCTCAACACACACTTATCACATTATCGCCCACGAGATGGAAGCAACCCCGGAAATATTCAATCAAGTAGGGATGTGGTCTTTGGCTTAGTTCACTCCAAAGGGTAAAACACACACGGTTAACAGTAAGTTTGCTTTTCCGTTGAACTGATAATGCCAAGTCATGTACTTGTCATATAGCACTTTATATTATTGAGAGTTCACTCAGGAACCATATTATAACCCTATTATGTTTCCCCAAATGTTTTGTCACATATGAAAATTGCGGTTCAACTTAGTGCAGATCAAGTCGTTTCCCTCCGATATGTGAGGTCACTTTTCATGGCCCAATCATACGCCCGGTTGGCTGCCAAGCGCTCAGACCAGACGTGTGTGTGTGTGTGTGTGTGTGTGCATAATTCGAGGGTGGCTTCCCTCCGTCGGCGTAATTGCTAGTGTGAAATGATGTGTGACTCAAATGTGGTGGAGGAGGAAGGAATCGGGAAAAGGAAGGGAAGTGGACCTAACTTTCATAATCCAGTAGAGTTACAGAGAGAAAATAGCACTAGGAAGTGGAGATAGGAGGACCCATGTACTGTAAAGCCCTGTTCTAATGTTGAAATGCATTGTTTTATCCTCCACCCCTTCATGCAATCATGAATCTAATCTATTTTGGATAGGTGAGAGTAAGGGTTCCACTGTATAGCATAACACCAACACGGTCAAATCAGTGATAGCAAAGGGACCAAAGGAGTAAGGATGCGTTTTTCAAAGTATTGGCACCGGGCCTACATAACGTTAAGGAGATACCACTGGGCAGTGCAGCCCAAGAACAATTTAGTACTCTGTGTGGGCACCCATCATATGACACTGTCGGAAGAAGAAGAGAGCAAATAGTGCCAAGCCATGTTGCTAACAAATACAGACCCACGTCTATTCCAATTTGACTACTTGTGTCTCAATGTATCCCCTATCCCTTGGCTGGCGGTAGCCTTCCCAAGCAGCCTTCAACTAAGTGTCACTTCCTTAATCTAAGTGTCACTTTCACTCAGTCAGTTCTGCTTCAAAGGGGCTTTTGGCTGGCTTCTCCTTGGAACATTCTGCTTCTCCTTAACTCTATTGAGGTTCAGTACAGAGCAGCGGCCTGCTGATATGCCTACTGGCAGACAGTCCTCCTTCCACTGGGCTCGGCTGTGCTGTGGCTATGAGGCGCACACACACTCAAACAAACACACACGCAAATATTCCCGTAGCTAAATCGCTAACTGCTCTTCTCACAAACAGTTAGTGCTAGCTCGCTAACTGCTCTTCCCATTAACAGACAGACAGATAGGAATGCCGATTGGGACCCGTCTAAAGTGGACAGAATGCTAAATGCACTGGCAGCCAAACAGGATGTGGAGCGCTCTCCTTATACTGAAATGTGTTATAGTGGGCTATGATGGAGCCAGGAAAGCTGTGATGAAGCTGGACCTCGCTGGGGAAAGTAGTATCTTGATTTGAAGAGGTTAATGTTGGCTAGGTGTTAGTAACACCTGGGGAGTCATTTCATAACAGCTAATGTTATCATTCTTTGGCAGTGTTATGATTGTTCTAAAAATGCTCCAAAACAAATAATTTACATGAGTTATGTGTGATAGCAAATTATTACATTTCTAATGTTAAAAGGTAACGTTCGCAAATTATGACATTTCTATCACGCATTTACTTACATAACTCATGTAAATTATTGAGGTACAGATGTAAATTATTGAGGTACAGATGCAGCTATCTGGTCTAAAAGTTACCTGCCTCATTCATATGATAGGAATGTAATGCWTTTTCCCAGGCAGACAAAGASAGCTTCGCCAGCGTGTTTGAATTGCCCTGCTTATTGGTTCCCTGTAAAGCACCGGCTCGGCTGTTTGGCAGCACAATGCCTAATATACAACTGGATTCCCTTAGCATTCCCTAGGCTAGCATGATATCCATCACATTACACCACAGCTTTTGTTGCTTCACCTTTTCTAAATGAGCCTGTCAGTCAGACACAGAACATCAGTTCTATCATTGCCAATCGCTAGTTTGAGTAGCCTTCAAGTCACTCTGACAGCTTCCACATAGGGATTTATAATAATAATATATTATATACTTACTGCTGATGGGATGTCAAAGTAATGCGAGCAGTGCAAACTTTACTGAACAAAAATATAAACTCAACATGTAAAGTGTTGGTTTCATGAGCTGAAATAAAAGATCCCAGAAATGTTCCACACGCACAAAAATCTTCTTTCGATCAAATTCTGTGCACAAATTTGTTTACATCCCTGTTAGTGAGCATTTCTCCCTTGCCAAGATATTCCATCCACCTGACAGGTGTGGCATATCAAGAAGCTGATTAAACGGCAGGACCATTACACAGGTGCACCTTGTACTGGGGACAATAAAAGGCCATTCTAAAATGTGCAGTTTTGTCACAACACAATGCCACAGATGTCTCCAGCGTGCAATTGGTAGGATGACTGCAGTGCCAGAGAATTAAATGTAAATTTTTCTACCATAAGCTGCCTCCGATGTCATAGAGAATTTGGCAGTACATCCAACTGGCCTCACAACTMCAGACCACGTGTAACCACGCCGACTCAGGACCTCCACATCCAGCTTCTTCTTCACCTGCCGGATCGTCTGAGACCAGCCACCCAGACAGCTGATGAAACTGTGGTTTTGCACAACTGAAGAATTTCTACACAAACTGTCTCAGGGAAGCTCATCTGCATGCTTGCCATCCTCACCAGGGTCTTGACCTGACTGCAGTTTGGCGTCGTAACCGACTTCAGTCGGAAAATGCTCACCTTCAATGGCCACTGGCGTGCTGATGAAGTCTGCTCTTCACGGGTGAATCCCGGTTTCAACTGTACCGGCCAGATGGCGTCGTGTGGCAGCGGTTTTCTGATGTTGTAACGAGTGCGCAAAGAGAGGGAAGCAAGTTCAGGGTGTGAGTGTTTTAATAAATAAAAGGAACAATGAACACGTAACAGAAACAACAAACCGACAAGAAAACCAAGTCAATAACATCTGAGGAAAGAACCAAGGGGAGTGACAGATATAGGGAAGATAATCAACAAGGTTATGGAGTCCAGGTGAGTGTCATGAGGCGCAGGTGCGCGAGACGATGGTGACAGGTGTGCAGGATAATCAGCAGCCTGATGACCTAGAGGCCGGAGAGGGAGTATACGTGACAGTACCCCTTCCCCGACGCGCAGCTCCAGCAGCAGGACCTTGTCAAAGGGGACGAACCCGGGGATCAGGAGCTGACTGGTCACCCTTGCTGATGTGCGAGAACATGTCGAGTCAGCTGGGCCGCGGGAACCTGACAGATTGGTTGAGGCAGGTGAGCCAGGCGATCCGGCTGTGGCAGGTGAGCCAGGCGATCCGGCTGTGGCAGGTGAGCCAGGCGATCCGGCTGTGGCAGGTGAGCCAGGTGATCCGGCTGTGGCAGGTCCCGGACCCGACGTCATTACTCTGACACAAAATGAAATAAAAAACACTTCCTGATGCTTCCCTTAGGTGAGGTGTTATGCTGTAACGAGTGCGATGAGAGTCGGGAAGCAGGTTCAGGGAGTTAGTGTTTTAATAAATTAAAGAAACAATGAACACGAAACACAAACAACGCACCGATATGAAAACAGAGCCAATAACACCTGAGGAAAGAACAAAGGGGAGTGACAGATATAGGGAAGATAATCAAGGAGGTGATGGAGTCCAGGTGAGTGTCATGAGGCGCAGGTGCGAGAGACGATGGTGATTGTGAACAAAGTGCCTCATGGTGGGGTTATGGTATGGGCAGGCATAAGCGGCGGACAACGAACACAATTGCATTTTATCGATGGCAATTTGAATGCACAGAGATACCGTGATGAGATCCTGAGGCCCATTGTCGTGCCATTCATCCGCTGCCATCTCATGTTTCAGCATGATAATGTCGCAAGGATCTGTACAAAATTCCTGGAAGCTGTAAATGTCCCAGTTCTTCCATGGCCTGCATACTCACCAGACATGTCACCCATTCAGCATGTTTGGGATGCTCTGGATTGACATATGACAGCATGTTCCAGTTCTCGCCAATATCAGCAACTTTGAACAGCCATTGAAGAGTGGGACAACATTCCACAGGCCACAATCAACAGCTTGATCAACTCTATGTGAAGGAGATGTGTCGCGCTGCATGAGGCAAATGGTGGTCACACCAGATACTGACTGGTTTTCTGATCCACGCCCCTACCTTTATTTTTAAGGTATCTGTGACCAACAGATGCATATCTGTATTCCCAGTCATGTGAAATACATAGATTAGGGCCTAATTGGTTGATTTCCTTCTATGAACTGTAACTCAGTAAAATCGTTGAAATTGTTGCATGTTGCGTTTATATTTTTTGTTCAGTGTATGACCATTCTGATTAAATGGATTTGAGTTTTGTGGCTATTTACGGAGAGAAATGTGTGATAGTATGCTGGGACTATATGACTTATGTGGTCTGCTTGGAGTGACATGTTTGTGGGATGAGAGAGCATGCTATTCGGAAAGGCAACATAATGACAAGTAATGCGTGTGCGCGTCTGTCTGTCTGCGTGTCGTCTGTCTCTATCTGTGTGTATATCATACACTTAGAACAGACTAAGACTCAGCCCTGCCTTCCCACATCTTGGAGCTGTACAATTTGGTTTCATTTGGTTGATCACACCCTGAATTGCCATGCTGTGAAGCTGGCTTCTATGAAGAAATCCTGTACCTTGTCTTAGAAGCCCAAACGCAGCAGTAATAAGATCCGATAAGGAGAACGTTTACGCTTGGCTTGTCACCTCAACGAGATTCCTAGCGCTGAGATTCATATTCACGGGCGAAMTCTGACTTCTCACTTAGTCATGCATTGATGTCAACGGGAGACTAAGTGAAACTCCAATTCGAGTGGAAATTAGCATATTCTCCCCTTAGATAGGGTGGTCCTCTCGTCCTCCTCCTCCTTGTCATATCTCACCAGCTCTAAGTGCTCCGTGTATTGAGCTGAGGAACTTAGTGGTTTACCTTTTTTAAACCGACAAAAGAAAACAAACCCAGAGCCATAACCCAGGCAACTACAGAACATGCACTCTACCCTGCCTCTTCAAGATCCATAATCATACCTTTATTCACCCACACACACGCACGCACACACATACCATGCACAAACTCACACTCTCATCCTGTGACACACACTCCACCCTGCCTCTTCATCTATAATCAGACCTTTATTCTCAAACACACACACACACATTCGCACATACAGTACATATACACGCACGCATGTGCACACACACACTCCAGTATTGGTAAGGGCCAGGAGGACAGCTGGCCTATGACACCCAATAGCGTCAGTGACGTCACTCGTCACCAGAATGTCTCCATAGAGGACAGGTAGTGACTGCGACTCCGGCACAGGAAGAAGGGTGGCTCCACTTGACTTCTCCATGATGCCTGAAGAAAGAAAGACCGAGAGACTGAGAGAGACCGAAACAGAGAATGAGACCGAAACAGAGAATGATAGAGAGGGAGCAAATAGAGAGGGATGAGTGAGGGAGATGAAGAGAGCGAGAGAGTAAGGTATCGAACGGGGGAGTTGGAGAGAACAGAGCGGGTGAAATGCTTACAGGAAAGGCAAAGTACTGAACACAGAGTGGGGTGTGGTGTTTTTGCCAAACGGGTGAAATCGCTATGACAGGATGGTGCCGTAGGGAGCTAACTGGACAGAACCAGCTCTGTTTTGTTCTGGTTGAGGACAAACCTCGGGYTATATGCCTTCCTCCTTCAGTTCTTCCCTCAAACACAGAGTCCATTCTCTCTCTCTCTCTCTGTGTTGTTCAGTTGTTTTGTCTCGGGCCTCAGCCTTTATTCATTGAGTCCGGTGTTATGTAAGACAGGGTGACAGTGTTTCTGTTGCTGTTTTGTAACTCTGGGCATGGTAGGTTTGAGGAGCGGGGAAGGAGGTTTGTTTGGCTCAGAGTGATGCACACAGAGACTGACAAATACTCATAAACACGCACTCAGACAAACAAACCCATAAAAACATGAATACAGACAGACCAGACAGATGTCTGTGTGCATATTTGGTTTTGTGCTCTGTACTGGTACCCCGTGTATATAGCCAAGTATCGTTACTCATTGTGTATTTATTTTTTTATTTATTTTTCCAATTTATTATTTAAAATTGTTTTCATTTTTTTTCAACTATTTCTCTTTTTTCTCTCTCTGCTAGCCTACACCTGTGGTTTACCAAGCATGTGACAAATAACATTTGGTTTGATTTGATTGGTGTGTAACTGTGGCCTGTTAGTCATCTGTGTGTGTGTGTGTGTGTGTGTGTGTGTGTGTGTGTGTGTGTGTGTGTGTGTGTGTGTGTGTGTGTGTGTGTGTGTGTGTGTGTGTGTGTGTGTGTGTGTGTGTGTGTGTGTGTGTGTGTGTGTGTGTGTGTGTGTGTGTGTGTGTGTGTGTGTGTGTGTGTGGATGAAAGGTGTAATTGCTCTGACTCACGGCTCGGCTCTGCAAAACCTCATCTAGAACAATCCCCTCATCCCCAGGCTCTTTCGGTCTCTGCTTCCCTCTT
Organism: Salvelinus sp. IW2-2015; assembly: GCF_002910315.2. Classification (NCBI taxonomy): domain Eukaryota; kingdom Metazoa; phylum Chordata; class Actinopteri; order Salmoniformes; family Salmonidae; genus Salvelinus; species Salvelinus sp. IW2-2015. The sequence goes on from NC_036861.1 coordinate 3,710,793, forward strand.
TTTGCTTAAACATGTTTCAATCTCCTGCTTTTTTTGTCTTTCCCACTCTCTCCATCCCTCTCCATCTTGCTTTTTGTCTCTTTTTTGCACTCCTTTCCATCCATCTCTCTCTTTTGGATGTCGTTATGCCTCATCCCACTGTTCTTTCTCGCTTTCAGTCCCTCAAATTATAATGGGACTGGGCCTCATCGTCCTGTTGTTCTAATTGTCTTTTCGTGACCTCATTATTTGTATTTACAATGGCAGCTTTCCTGTGTTTTGTCTCTCTGGTCTTTGGATCTCTGATTCATACCATGATATAGAAGCCACGAGTACACTGTCAGACTCTAGACAGCGTGATTGACATGGCGTCAGAATATGTTACATGGCAGACATCGTTCGGTAGTTTCTCTGAGGTAATACTAGACAAGTGGCAGGGAGATTGACATGTGTTGCCAGTTAGGGAGTATTAGCTCTACCTCTGTCTAGTGAATAGCACATTTTGTCAGATGTTATAGAACTGCACAAAGGTGAATGTTGGGTCTACCACCCGTGGCTCTCAATGCCATATCCAAGGCTTTGCTTCCACCTGCATACAGAAAACCATCATCTGCATTCAATAGCCGTCTGTCTTTTCTGTCACGAAAGCTGAAGAAATTCCGTCCAGCTTGGCCCGACGGCCTTTTCTGAGCTGTCAATCACATTACAATCAATCAGATTTGCTCTGTATTATACAGCACTTGCTCTCAGGATCCATAATGCTGTCTTTTCTAGTTCACAAAGAGAAACTGAAACAGGGTCTGCTTCCCAAATGGCACCTTATTCCCTACATAGTGCACTACTTTTGACCAGGGCCTCTGGTCAAAAGTAGTGCACTATGTAGGGAATAGGGTGCCATTTTGGGATGCAACCATTGCCTGCATTCCATTACCCCTCCCACTCCCACATAGTCTGCTATGTACTTAGTGCCAGTATAAACTGGCACAGTATTTCCCTCCATGAGGCCAGCAGTTTTTTCCTTATGCTAATGTTTTCCATCTCCACTAAATACTCCACTGTTGTTGGTAATGACCCTAGCAGGGCACCGTAGCGGGCAGGGTCTGTGAGTCATCAGCTGTAATAACCAGGCGTAGGAATAAAATAGAATCCTGATTGCCTTACTGTGATGATTAAATCATGGGGTTTGTCCGTAGAAAACACTACAGGCAAATGAGGAATTCTCTAGATGATGGTGGTGACGATGTTGACGGCGGTGATGGCTGTGACCGTTGTGGTTACTGACACAAATTAGGTCACTGAACCTCATATTGCACCTTTATTACCCATCTGACCTACTATATCGCACCTCCAAAGACAGGGGGCAGTGTGTAACGCAAACAGTCCCATCCTATACCAGAAGAGTTCCTATACTGACCACAGCACCACGGCCGTCCACCCCGACACCACTGCTCCCACTGACTCCACTGTCATAAAACAGACCTGCTATCCAATATATAGAATGTGTACAGTAGACACAGTGGGCGTGTATTAAAAAGTCAACAGAAACCCAGAAGAGGGCAAGCAGCCAACTGCCACAGACGAGTTATTGTGGCTAAGCCCACACCCTAGTCCCACAGTCAGCCTTCACTCCTAGAATCACAACCTTCACTCTCTGTGGCTCTCTGTACGATGCCATGGGGACCATGCCTAAGGGACTTTCATGGGAAGGGGTATGGAGGGGACTGCAATGAGAAGGGACTTGCGGGAAAGGACAAGTCGGGGAACTCGTGGGAGGAGTAGGTATGGCGAGGGCTTCCTAGATTCATAGATAGGCCTCCTCCTCCATCGGTAAACTAACATGTAAGACTTGAGGGTGGGAAGTTCAGCCTCAAAAGAGAGAATGCTTTGTGTAGTGAGACCCTCGATGTGGATTTAAAAGCCCTTCAGAGTTGAACTGCAAGGTTGGGTCAACTCTCTGGGTAACCAGGAACTTCATGGGGGCGGTTTCCCGGACACAGACAAAGCCTAGTCCTGGACTGAAAGGCAGGCTCAGTGGACAATCTCTATTGAAAGTGCTTTTTAGTCGAAGACACCAGACAATATATATATATAATATAAACATATATAATATATATGCATACACGCAGACACCCGGACTCCTCAGCGGGGCTCCCAGACAGAGAGAGCAGCTGAACTTTGTGGCTGTGCTGGTTCTCTCCTGGCAGAGACATCCAACAGGCAGCCATGTCATTGGTATTCCGTGGCTGGCCCGGCTGCCCGGCTCTCTACTGAGCACCACTTTCCCAGTCTCTCTCTCTCTCTTCGCCGTTGAGCCGCACGACTCTACCCCAGGCAGGGATTGCTGTCGCCACATGACACTCCCTGTTCCACACCTGTCACACTGTGCTGAAGAGACACACAGGGATAGAATCACATCCTAGTTCATACACTCATAACCATACACACTCACTCACATACATGTACACTCACACACACACAAGCGTACACTTACACAGACGCGTACGCAAACAGGCGGTTATTTATTTAACCTTCGTTTTGAATAAGTACGGGAGTCCGTTTTTGTGTCTGAGTGTATGCACCCACAACCATCTCTCTCTCTCTCTCTCGCCCCTCTCACACACACTCACGCCCTTTTCCCTCCCTCCCTTTGACCCCCACCCCTGTTAACTTGGTGACCGGCTAACATACCCGCCCCTCTTCCTGTGGTTTCAGGACAACAACTTTGTGTGCTAAAGCTCGAATGATCCCCCGTTATCCAGCCCAGTCGTTCGGACATTGGTGCCTCGCTCCCTGAGCTCTTTACGTTTGACTTCACATTCTGTCTGTGTCCCATTGGGTTTAGGGCCAATAGACAAAGATACGTGCCGTATGGACAACTGCAGAATAGTCCGGAAAACTCCTGCAAGGATGAGAGGTTTTAGAAACATTTAGATATATTTCTATATTTCTCCATTTTTACTTGTGGATTTGTGCGTTTTGTCGTCTATTGTTAGATACTGCTGCACTGTTGGAGCTAGGAACACAAGCGTTTCGCTACACCCGCGATAACATCTGCTCAATATGTGTGTGCAAAATATGATATGATTTGGTACAAAGTACAATCCAATGTACTGAAAGAGAAAAAGGGTCTGAAAAGAGAAGGAGAAGTACAGCTCTAACCGACTCGGTTCTTCTGTTATCTCCGTCTGTCGCTCAATGTACTGCACCCACTCAGACGAGGTCCGCATTAATCACGTAACAAGTGCCTGTTCTTTTGAATCCATGGCGCTTTTTATAAGGAGACTGTCCTCGAGACTCTCATATCCAAGGTAACGGTGGCGTTGAGGCTTCTCCCCCTTTCATGTCCCAGTGTGTCAATGAGGACTCAGTCACTGACTGACACACACACACACACACACACACACACACACACACACACACACACACACACACACACACTTGTAGGAGATACTCTTGTAGACTTGTAGGAGATAGATTTGTTGGAGACGTGTGATGCGCAACCAATGTGTCAGTCCACTAAAATAAGGCTTTATATGCACATACACTGCCGGTCAAAAGTTTTAGAACACCTACTCATTCAAAGCTTTTTTGCTATTTTCTACATTGTTTAATAATAGTGAAGACAAAATTATATAGCCACCTTTTGCCTTTGACAGCTTTGCACACACTCGGCATTATCTCAACCAGCTTCATGAGGTAGTCACCTGGAATGCATTTCAATTAACAGGTGTGCCTTAATGCGTTTGAGCCAATCAGTTGTGTTGTGACAAGGTAGGGTGGGTATACAGAAGATAGTCCTATTTGGTAAATGATCAAGTCCATATAATGGCAAGAACAGCTCAAATAAGAAAAGAGAAATGACAGTCCATCATTACTTTAAGACATGAAGGTCAGTCAATATGGAAAATGTCAAGAACTTTGAACGTTTCGTTAAGTGGAGTTGCAAAGACCATCAAATGCTGTGATGAAACTGGCTCTCATGAGGACCGCCACAGGAATGAGTTACCTCTGCTGCAGAGGATAAGTTCATTAGAGTTACCAGCCTCAGAAATTGCAGCCCAAATAAATGCTTCACAGAGTTCAAGTTCAGACACATCTCAACATCAACTGTTCAGAGGAGACAGTGTGAATCAGGCCTTCATGGTCGAATTGCTGCAAAGAAACCACTAGTTAAGGACACCAATAAGAAGACTAGCTTGGGCCAAGAAACACGAGCAATGGACTTTAGACCGATGGAATTTGTCCTTTGGTCTGGAGTCCAAATTGGAGATCTTTGGTTCCAACCGCCATGTCTTTGTGAGACGGGGTGTGGGTGAACGGATGATGTCTGCATGTGTGGTTCCCACCGTGAAGCATGGAGGAGGAGGTGTGATGGTGTCAGGGTGCTTTGCTGGTGACACGGTCTGTGATTTATTTAGAATTCAAGGCACACTTAACCAGCATGGCTTCCACAGCATTCTGCAGAGATACACCATCCCATCTGGTTTGGGCTTAGTGGGACTATCATTTTTCAACAGGACAATGACCCAACACACCCCCAGGCTGTGTAAGGGTTATTTTACCAAGAAGGAGAGTGATGGAGTGCTGCATCAGATGACCTGGCCTCCACAATCCCCCGACCTCAACCAAGTTGAGATGGTTTGGGATGAGTCGGACCGCAGAGTGAAGGAAAAGCAGCCAACAAGTGCTCAGCATATGTGGGAACTCCTTCAAGACTGTTGGAAAAGCATTCCTGGTGAAGCTGGTTGAGAGAATGCCAAGTGTGTGCAAAGCTGTCATCAAGGCAAAGGGTGTCAATTTGAAGAATCTCAAATGCAAAAAAAGATTTTGATTTGTATATCACTTTTTTTGGTTACTACATGATTCCATATGTGTTATTTCATAGTTTTGATGTCTTCACTATTATTCTACAATGTAGAAAATAGTCAAAAATATAGAAAAACCCTTGAATGAGCAGGTGTTCTTAAACTTTTGACCGGTAGTGTACGCTACAATTCTAGATTATACAAGAACAACTGTAATTCCATCAAATACGTCTACATCTATTGTGTGAAGCTCGTCAGGTGGTAGGTAGCATGTTGTACAACTGTTATGATAGCAGAGTCAGATGCACTCAGCGCAGACAGACAGACGTTCTGTTAGAGGGTCTGGGGTTCCTCCTACTGGCTGCTACTGGAAATGGAGTTTCATTTATAAAGAGAACACGGAGGGTTTGTTCAAATTTGAGTTAACAATATTATTGTCTGGGCACGCATGACAAGGGGGTTATACACAAGCAGTTGAATCACTTTTTGCTGGAGTTGTTTCGACACACGAGCACGCTCACACAAACTCACTTAGTCCACACACCAGAGTCCAGCCGGGTAATATCATGCCGCTGTCTCGACGCTTTCAAAACTTCAGGCCATTATTCAAAGGTCACTTGGCTACCAGCGCTTTGCCTACACCTTTATTTGGAACAGTTTTAAATATTCAAAACCTAACCTTTTGTATTGTGACAGTTAAAGTCGCGTCCGTTAAGAAATAGTGTGTAGCAAAAGGTATGGTCATTGGTCACCTGTACATTTGAGTATTTTACCTTGGACCTATACGGAGATGTTGTGTATTGTATTTATACCAATTGAACTATAGTATAAACATACGCCTATTGAATATATCTGTACATTGTATGTTCATACAGTATGTGTGTACAGGGACGCAATAATTAACTGGTATTTACAAAACTGCGGTTCTCATAGGTTTGTAGGTGAATGAGTTCATTCCCAGGACTAGAAACGTTACCTACTGTCAGTATTGCATGACAAAGAGTTATGCTAAAATGACACGGCGCATGCTTTAGAGGAACAGGACCCTTGCCTAGCCAAGTGTAGGCTAGAGTGTCTCTATGGCCATCTCTAATGGGATCCTATTCCCTATATAGTGCACTGCTTTTGACCACGGACTATAAGGGCTCTGGTCAAAAGTAGTGCACTATGTAGGGAATAGGGTGCCATTTGAGAAAGCCATTTTGAGACTCATCCTAGCTTCAACACATTATTCCCCCTTTCCAGCCTAGTTCCGTTAGCAGGTTAGGTCCGAGTTAGCCTGGTTGCTAATATGTTTGTCTGCTTGTGGTTATCCGTCTCCTCAGATATGCATTGTCCTGCCAGGGATGTAATAATGTCTGGTATGATGTATTGTTTTATTTATGGTGTAGGCTGCTGCTCTGATGTACTTGTTTGAACCCTGTTTGGACCCCCAGGAAGAATATCTTCTGCTCTGAGTCCCAAATGGCACCCCTATTCCCTATATGGCTCTGGTCTAAAGTAGTGCACGATGTAAAGCATAGGGAGACATTTGGGACAGAGCCCCTGTCTCTCCCAAGGAAGTGTTCTCCCCCTCCAGCCCTCTCACCTCTGACAACATACTCCATCACCCGCTATCCAAACGAGATGAATCCCCTAGCACAGGTGCAAGCGGGAGGAACAGACAGAAGCAAGTTAAAAGCTTATTTGCACAAGGCTTATCGAATTGTCTCGTAACTTAATTCACTCTCATATGACAATCCCAGGCAAAAATGTAGTCCCTTTGTTATGTATATAGAACTATAAATGGCTCGTAGGTTATGGTTTAATTTTCAATAAGTTTGGTGTTGTGAGGGAAATATAATTACTTATAGTTTAAAATGCATTTAGCTAATATAACTACTATAGCTTAATATAATTGCTATAGCTTACAGTTTCTTTTAATATTTATTAGTTGGGACTCCCAGCATCCCCTGTTTGCTGAAATTCTGTTGCTTCCCTCAAAGCGCAGATACATGCTCTCTAAGTGTAAAACTAACGGATCAAAACTATCCTTCATGCCAGCTGCTGTCAGCTTTCTCAATAAGCTGTAGTACTGTACTGTTAGGTATGGACTGACTCTATTCATGCCTGGTTTAGAGGCTCTACTTCCTGTGTACAGCAGGAATGCTGTAATGCTGTATAATGCTGTATACAGTTGAAGTCGGAAGTTTACATACACTTAGGTTGGAGTCATTAAAACTTGTTTTTCAACCACTCCACACATTTCTTGTTAACAAACTATAGTGTTGGCAAGTCGGTTAGGACATCTACTTTGTGCATGACACAATACATTTTACTAACAATTGTTTACAGACAGATTATTTCACTTATAATTCACTGTTTCACAATTCCAGTGGGTCAGGAGTTTACATACACTAAGTTGACTGTGCCTTTAAACAGCTTGGAAAATTCCAGAAAATTATGTCATGGCTTTAGAAGCTTCTGATAGGCTAATTGACATCATTTGAGTCAAATTGAGGTGTACCTGTGGATGTATTTCAAGGGCTACCTTCAAACTCAGTGCCTCTTTGCTTGACATCATGGGAAAATCAAAAGAAATCAGCCAAGACCTCAGAAAAAAATTTGTAGACCTCCACAAGTCTGGTTCATCCTTGGGAGCAATTTCCAAACGCCTGAAGGTACCACGCTCATCTGTACAAACAACAGTACGCAAGTATATACACCATGGGACCACGCAGCCGTCATACCACTCAGGAAGGAGACGTGTTCTGTCTCCTAGAGATGAATGTACTTTGGTGCGAAAAGTGCAAATTAATCCCAGAACAACAGCAAAGGATATTGTGAAGATGCTGGAGGAAACAGGTACAAAACTATCTATATCCACAGTTAAACAAGTCCTATATCGACATAACGTGAAAGGCCGCTCAGCAAGGAAGAATCCACTGCTCCAAAACCGCCATAAAAAAGCCAGACTACGGTTTGCAACTGCACATGGGGAAAAGTTTGTACTTTTTGGAGAAATGTCCTCTGGTCTGATGAAACAAAAATTGAACTGTTTGGCCATAATGACCATCGTTATGTTTGGAGGAAAAAGGGGGAGGCTTGCAAGCCGAACAACACCATCCCAGCCGTGAAGCACAGTGGTGGCAGCATTATGTTGTGGGGGTGCTTTACTGCAGGAGGGACTGGTGCACTTCACAAAATAGATAGCATCATGAGGGAGGGAAATGATGTGGATATATTGAAGCAACATCTCAAGACATCAGTCAGAAGTTAAAGCTTGGTTGCAAATGGAACTTCCAAATCGACAATGACCCCAAGCATACTTCCAAAGTTGTGGCAAAATGGCTTAAGGACAACAAAGTCAAGGTATTGGCGTGTCCATCACAAGGCCCTGACCTCATTCCTATAGAACATTTGTGGGCAGAACTGAAAAAGCGTGTGCGAGCAAGGACGCCGACAAACCTAACTCAGTTACACCAACTCTGTCAGGAGGAATGGACCAAAATTCAACCAACTTTTTGTGGGAAGGTTGTGGAAGGCTACCCGAACCGTTTGACCCAAGTTAAACAATTTTAAAGGCAATGCTACCAAATACTAATTGAGTGTATGTAAACTTCTGACCCACTGGGAATGTGATGAAAGAAATAAAAGCTGAAATAAATCATTCTCTCTACTATTATTCTGACATTTCACATTCTTAAAATAAAGTGGTGATCCTAAATGACTGGGAAGACAGGGTATTTTGACTAGGATTAAATGTCAGGAATTGTGAAAACTGAGTTTAAATGTATTTCGCTAAGGTGTATGTAATCCTCCGACTTCAACTGTATATAGTTCTTGTGTGTATTTGTCATGTGTTCATTGTGTTTTTACTATGTGCTGCAAAATGGTTTGTCCCTCTGGGATAATAAAGACTAGTCTATTACTCTACTATACCCTATCAACACAGCGTGACAGAATGGCATCCATTATGCTGTTTTACTCTAGTAGCTTATCTGTTCTCGTTCTGGTTCAAAGGTCAATCTAGCATTATTACCAGCAAGCCCTTATGTCAGGGCCAGCATTTGATTGACAGGACCACATGAGAAGCTGTCTCCGGGTCTCCTGGGCTTAAGGGCTTGCCTGGCCAGGCAGGCGTTCAGTGGGTCGGTCTCTGTGGCGATGCCCTGCATAATGTAAAGTGGTTGGCTGTGTTCCATGGCTCTGGGAGCCAGAGTGCTAATGGGGTGCTAATGTCCCTGGTTTCTGTGGGCAGTTTACTGAACATGGCTAAACACAGGACCACAAGGAGGGAGACGGGGAGGCTGGTACTACTGAAATAGTAACAACAATATCCATACTGTAGAACCATCTCTAGCTGGTTACTATGCTGTCTACATATGGGTTATTTTTATAAAATGTCCCCTGATTGTTGAATTTCCATGCCCATTATTAAATCCATCATGCTGTTACAAGGCAACTTTAAAGAACACACTAACTCCTCTCAAAGTAAACCACTGTACAAGCAATGATGTCACCTGTACCACTGTACAATGTATTAGTTCAAAATCAACCTTTTCCCTCTGTGTTGTTTCTCCATCAGTGGGCGAAGGTCGAAATCTGATCCCCATGGACCCCAACGGCTCGTCTGACCCTTACGTCAAGCTCAAGCTCATTCCAGACCCCAAGAATGAGACAAAGAAGAAGACCAAGACCATCCTCGCCAACCTCAACCCCACCTGGAATGAGTCTTTTACATTGTGAGTTGAGGTGTACCCCTGGGCACAATGTTAGGCCCCTTTCATGTTTGTGTATTATGGGTAATGTAGTCATTATCATTAACACTGTACATATGTCTGTGTGTTATTCCAGCAAGCTGAAGGCTACAGATAAGGACCGCAGGCTGTCTGTGGAGGTGTGGGACTGGGACCGGACTACCAGGAACGACTTCATGGGCTCCCTGTCCTTCGGCGTGTCAGAGCTGATCAAATCTCCTGTGTGTGGCTGGTAAGTATAACATTAGATGTCCTAGAATGTCCTCTGGTCTGTTTGGCCACAATGACCATTGTTATGTTTGGAGGAAAAAGGGGGAGGCTTGCAAGCCGAAGAACACCATCCCAACCGTGAAGGACAGGGGTGGCAGCATCATGTTGTGGGGGTGCTTTGCTGCAGGAGGGACTGGTGCACTTCACAAAATAGATGGCATCATGAGGGAGGGAAATTATGTGGATATATAGAAGCAATATCTCAAGAAATCAGTCAGGAAGTTAAAGCTTGGTCGCAAATGGATCTTCCAAATGGACAATGACCCCAAGCATACTTCCAAAGTTGTGGAAAAATGGCTTAAGGACAACTTAGTCAAGGTATTGGAGTGGCCATCACAAAGCCCTGACCTCAATTCTATAGAAAATTTGTGGGCAGGACTGAAAAAGCGTGTGCGAGCAAGGAGGCCTACAAACCTAACTCAGTTACACCAACTCTGTCAGGAGGAATGGACCAAAATTCACCCAATTTATTGTGGGAAGGTTGTGGAAGGCTACCCGAAACGTTTGACCCAGGTTAAACAATTTAAAGGTAATGCTACCAAATACTAATTGAGTGTATGTAAACTTCTGACCCACTGGGATTGTGATGAAAGAAATAAAAGCTGAAATAAATCATTCTCTACTATTATTCTGACATTTCACATTCTTAAAATAAAGTGGTGATCTTAATAACTAACCGTGAAGACAGGGCATTTTGACTAGGATTAAATGTCAGGAATTGTGAAAACTGAGTTAAAATGTACTTGGCTAAGGTATATGTAAACTTCCGACTTCAACTGTATGTGTATTAAAGTAGTAAAAAAGTTAAGTATATGTTCCCATATTCATAGCACGCAATGACTACATCAAGCTTGTGACTCTACAAATGTGTTGGATGCATTTGCTGTTTGTTTTGGTTATGTTTCAGATGATTTTGTGCCCAATAGACATTAATTTCTAAGTATTGTATTGTGTCATTTCGGGTCACTTTTATTGTAAATAAGAATATAACATGTATCTAACCACTTCTACATGAATGTGGATACTACCACGATGACAGATAATCCTAAATGTATCGTGAATAATGATGACTGAGAAATTGATAGACTCACAAATACCATACCCCCAAAAGATGCTAACCTCCCCTGTTATTGTAATGATGAGAGGTTAGCATGTCTTGGGGGTATAATATTTGTGTAACTTTCTCACTCATCATTATTGACGTTTCATTCAGAATTTGTCCCAATACTTTTTCTCCCCTAAAACGGATGCACTATGTACAAAAAGTGCTGTAATTTCTAAACGGTTCATTCGATATCGATGACAATACCCTCAAATTAAAGCTGACAGTCTGCACTTTAACTTCATAATCATTGTTTTAATTTCAAATCCAGACTTTTGTAGTATAGAGCCAAAAGACGAAACACTGCTTCACTGTCCCAGTAATTACAGAGAGCATTGCATTTGTGTCAAAACATTTGGTGCTGTGTTTTTGTAGACTGCCAGGAGAGTAGCTGTCGTTAAGTTAATAGTGAAGAAGGGATCTTAATGAACATTCATTTAATTTATCCTGGTTTCCCGTTTGACGCAATCACAGCTGTAATCTGATATTTTTTAGAGCGATTTCTATTTGAAAAGTGCAGTGATAATCTTGATTTATCTTTCGGATGGAAGTGCCTTCTTCTCAACTTACCTGCATTTCATGTCATTGTTGGTCATCATCACAGAGCCTCTTGGCGCTGTAGTCCCTTATGTCTCAGTCTGGTGCAAACCGATCATTAATCACAACAGCAACAGTGAACTTTATCGCCACAGCTCAGTGCCCTTTGAGGTGCCATCTAATGTCTGTGGGTCATAAATAGTGACGCGTTTCATGAGCACCGCCAACACCAGGATAATTGTGACCCAATGGACTGGAGCCAAAGGGACTATTGCTTTGTAATGAACTATGTGTCTGGGCCAAGTGGGTATGAATCAGGAGGTAGAGAGGGATAGAGGGTTGAAGTGATGCAGGGAGGGAGGGAGGAATGCAGAGACGTAAACTAGTGGCCGCTCCATACCTAGCTTTTTGTCTCCGGGTAGAGCATCTCTTTCTGGGGGTTTTTCAGTTTTACAGGCTGTTGGGATGTTTTTATGCTGGATCTTAGAAACATTCTGTTACTTTTAACGCTTATCTACTGGACTATAAATAGCAAGCTGGGTCTCAGAAAGTCCATGTGCTTGGATTCACATCTGTAATGTTGTTTTTGTAAACAATCATAATTGAAAAATGAATGCTCTCTTTTTCTCTCTCTCTTTTTCTCTCTCTCTCTTTCTCTCTCTCTTTTTCTCTCTCTCAGGTACAAGATGTTGAACCAAGAGGAGGGCGAGTTCTACAACGTGCCCATCTCAGAGGAGGATGACGGGAACGAGGAGCTCAGACAGAAGTTTGAGGTGAGGCCTCAGAGACAAGACTGGAGAACATATTATCCCAATATCGTTGGTTACTTGTAACCCATCCTGCTTTCATCCAACATTCTGTGATTTTATTACACGTCGTGATATGTCTCTTTGTATGCCTGTTAGTTTGTATGAGTGACTTCCGTTTTATTCAGTAACACGTGTGTTTTTTCATGTTTATATCTACATGTTATGTTTGTGACCATGACTAAGTGTACTAATCATATTAAGTCCTTGAGCTTCTACCAAAGCCACTCCACAACCACATTAAACTGGCATAATTGAATTTGGCCCTTCTCCATGACAAATATGTTTGCATTTCAAGATGGCCACCATCCCCCTCCAGACCGTAAGCACTGTGTGTCCCGGAGAGTCTGGACATAAACGGGTCATGGATTCTCCATGGAGACAGGGCTGTTAATTAAAACTCTATTGTGCCGCTCGTCTGTCTTCAGGCGCCCAATGAGAGGCTGCCTCGTTATTAATTGCTCTGGGTGGCTGGAAGGTGGGGTGGTCTTTTTCTCGTCCTCCAAGACAATAGTATATCCAGCTTTGTAGATACAGGCTTATAGAATATGGTAGGATTTGACCTTTGACCCCCCCCCGCTGTTCTAGAATCAGTGGTGACTCAGACCGGTGTCACTGTAAAGCGGTTAGTTCATCAGCACCAACATGGATTTGGGCAGGAAGGATTCGTCCGTCACTCCTGAGAATATCCGTTTTAGTTTATATTTGAATGAATTATATTCCAAAGGCTCCATAATTGATTGAATGATATGGATAGAAAGATATCCACCACTTGTCTTACGGGCATTAGATCCGCGGTGTCAAACTCATTTTGCCCCTGGAGTCTTTAACGGAAGGCCGCAGTGAAAATGTGTTATATTTCCTTGCCGTAAAAATGAGCTAAAAATAGTACTCTATCGTTTTTTGAATTTTCGACGCTCCCTGACTGTCTAGTGATTGTTAGAGAGCTGGATAGTGGAGAAACTGTATGAATATAGGTTGATTATCATTTCTACCCAGTTTCCATTTGGTTTTAGTCATTTGAAAGTATATTGAGTATGTTATGAGGGTTTTTTTCTCAAACCACCTCTGCATTAGGTTTTCATTCTAGAACTGTTATTCCTTTTCTTTCAGTTACTCTTGTGTTGTCCTTTGGCTTCATCAGGTAGACACAGCTGATGGCCTTGTGTTGTATTTTGACTGGGCCTTGTCCAATAGACAGAGCCTGTTAACAGTAAAGAGACTGCAGTATTGATGAATAGCTTGACCCATCCATGGCCCGTTCACCTCTCCGTCATGTTGAGTGCAGACTCGGCCTGGGGCCACAGACATCACACAGTGTACCCAGCAGCGCCCTCTGGGTGGCTGGTCTTGCTGATAAAGTATGACTGGGAACTCCCTCAGATGGACACTAGTGTACTGTGTGTCATTATCACTTGGAGGGGTTAGAGTGGAGGGATGGAGGGGTTAGAGTGGAGGGATGGAGGGGTTAGGGTGGAGGGATGGAGGGGTTAGGGTGGAGGGATGGCAGGGGTTAGAGTGGAGGGTTTGGAGGGGGTTAGAGTGGAGGGGTTAGAGTTGGAGGGATGGAGAGTGGGTTAGGAGTGGAGGGGAATGGAGGGGTTAGAGTGGAGGGTGAGGGGTTAGAGTGGAGGGATGGAGGGGTTAGAGTGGAGGGATGGAGGGGTTAGAGTGGAGGGATGGAGGGGTTAGAGTGGAGGGATGGGAGGGGTAAGAGTGGAGGGATGGAGGGGTTAGAGTGGAGGGATGGAGGGGTTAGAGGTGGAGGGATGGAGGGGTTAGAGTGGAGGGTGGAGGGGTTAGAGTGGAGGGGTGGAGGGGTTAGAGTGGCGGGATGGAGGGGTTAGAGTGGCGGGATGGAGGGGTTAGAGTGGAGGGATGGAGGGTTAGAGTGGAGGGATGGAGGGGTAGAGTGGAGGGATGGCGGGGGTAGAGGGAGTGGAGGGATGGAGGGGGTAGAGTGGAGGGATGGAGGGGTTAGAGTGGAGGGTTATAGTGGAGGGATGGAGGGGTTAGAGTGGAGGGTTATAGTGGAGGGATGGAGGGGTTAGAGTGGAGGGATGGAGGGGTTAGAGTGGAGGATGGAGGGGTTAGAGTGGAGGGATGGAGGGGTTAGAGTGGAGGGTTGGAGGGGGTAGAGTGGAGGGTTGGAGGGGGTAGAGTGGAGGAATGGAGGGTTAGAGTGGAGGGGTGGAGGGGTTAGAGTGGAGGGGTTAGAGGTTAGGAGGAGGGGTGGAGGGGTTAGAGGAGTGAGGGATGGAGGGGTTAGAGTGGAGGGATGGAGGGGTTAGAGTGGAGGGATGGAGGGGTTAGAGTGGAGGGATGGAGGGGTTAGAGTGGAGGGATGGAGGGGATAGAGTGGAGGGATGGAGGGGTTAGAGTGGAGGGATGGCGGGGGTAGAGTGGAGGGATGGAGGGGTTAGAGTGGAGGGTTATAGTGGAGGGATGGAGGGGTTAGAGTGGAGGGAGGGAAGGGAGGGGTTAGCGTGCAGGGATGGAGGGGTTAGCGTGCAGGGATGGAGGGGTTAGCGTGCAAGGATGGAGGGGTTTTAGTGCAGGGATGGAGGGGTTTTAGTGCAGGGATGGAGGGGTTGACTCCCACCTGTTATACACGTCCCACGTCATCTACACCACAACAGACACAGCAGGATGTCTATCTCCTATTGATAACACAGACAACTGTCCTCTACCCTCACAATACAGACAGCTGTCCTCTACCCTCACAATACAGACAGCTAGTCATTATTCTAGGAGGTTATTTGAAACTCTGTGGTGGTTTGTTGCACATACAGTATAATAGGACTTTATAGACCGTTTTTTGAGATGGGAGTCATTCAACAATAACTGTCCACACTTTCACAATACAGTACCCACTGGGCACAGACATCAGTTCAATGTCTAGTTTTGATTTACATTTGGTTGAGTTGTCAGCTAATGTGAATTAAACATGAAATCAACTAAAATTGTCACCCTGTTATTGGATTTTGGTTCCAAAAAAATATCAGAAATTCCCTTATGTTGATGACTTTTTGCACATATGACACACACACACACACACACACACACAAAGCCACACGCTCACACACAAGCTTGTACATTGTATCAATAACAAGCCGTGTCTGCTGTGAACACTTCTAACCTGGTAAAGGGAGAAGGGAAGACGTGTGCTCGTCAAGGGAAACAAACGTCTCTTTGCCTGTTTGTGTGTCCTTACTTTACACAGCCATTTTGATGTTTTAAAGAGTGCCAATACAGGTGCAGGTCCCAAATGGCACCCTATTCCCTTTTTAGTGCACTACTTTTGACCAGAGCCCATTGAACAGAGCCCTATTGGCCCTGGTCAAAAGTAGTGCACTAGATAGGGAATAGGATGCCATTTTTTGGACGTTAACTAAATTGTAGCACATCTCTTATTCAAATACTCTGTGGTTTGTTTTTTTCCCCTAATTTATTTCAAATGAACAACCCTTTGGTATTCCGACGTGCTGTGCTCTGTGTGCTTGGATTGCCATGGGTTACCAGGCTAGACAAATGAAGCAATGTGAACTAGAGAGTGTGAGTGCTCAAGATGTTCCTGTCTATAGTGCTTAATTGTAATCCTGTCTAGTTGGTCTATTTCTGTGGCCCACTGACAAGATATCTTAAGGTTGGTATGTGTGGTATTAGACAATATTTCTTCCATGTCTTTCACAAATGTAGGTGCTTTGTAAAAGATCATTCTCACTTTGGCTGGTATGCCCAAGAGGTTAGGGGTTAATGAGCTGAGGTCACTTCCTGTTGTTGTTTACAGTTACTACTGTGTCTGTCTGACTGAGACAAGTTTGGTCAAAGAAAATTGCTCTCTCTCTCTCTCTGTCTGTCTCTTCCTCCTTCTTCCTGTCTCTCCCTATCACTCTTCCCCGGTCTCCCTCCTCACTCTCACTCTCTGCCTGTCTCTTCCTCCTTCTTCCTGTCTCTCCCTATCACTCTTCCCCTGGTCTCCCTCCTCACTCTCACTCTCTGCCTGCCCTTCTCTCTCTCTTCCATTTTCTCCCTCTCCCTTACCGTAACACTTCCTCATCTCTCATCTGTGCTCTGTGAGACCTCTGGATGCCCACCCTTTGTCTTGTCAAATCTAATGCCTGAGTTTCTCTCCTCCCTTTTCCCCCCGTCTCTCTCCCTCTCTTCCAGGATTGCCAAATTAACTATCACTTCCTAAAGGTATCTCTCCTCTCCTCTGCTCCTCTCCTCGCTCCCGTCCTCCCATCCGCTGTCTCCTTTCCTCGCCTCTGTTCCTCTTTTGTCTTCCTCTTTTCGTCTACCTCCTTTGTGTCCAATCACTCCCTTCCGCTCTGATCATTTGTACGTGGTTTAAGGCTACTGCAAATAGATCCAATTTACTAACAATTTGTTCTCAGTGTGGGGTTGGAATTAGGGCATGAACAAGAGCCATCAGATCGCAGGAATTGCTCTCATAAATCATGGTCTTGAGCTGTAAATAGCCTCGTCTTGGGTTGAGAAAACCAAGTGTAAAGCTATCAAGCTGGAAGGGAAATGTGACTGAAAATTGTTCCACAATAAAAATGTATATTTCTTTTCTTTATATAAATATTATTCACCACAAAGATAGCGTTTATGGAACTGTATACATACAGGTAGGCTACTTCCACAATAAAATAGGATAGTATACAAATACAAGATGCTGAAAATACAAGTGTCCTACAGGGCGACTTCCTCATATCATCCAATAGGAAAACAGGCCTTAACCTCTGTAGACCCCAAGGACAGAAGTGTATGATGATAGATACATGTTTCAGTGCCTGTTCATTACAGGGACATTGCAGCCAACCCACCACCCACATTCACAACACACTCTGTTCTTCTCCTTCCCTCATCTTTTTTTCTCGTCTACCAGTCCTCCACCTCTTCTTCTTTATTATATCTCATGTTTTGGTCATAGGGTAGGGAGGGAGTTTATATATTTTCATACTTTTTGGGTACTGGTCCCCCCCCTGTGGGAATCGAACCCACAACCCTGGCGTTGGAAGCGCCGTGCTCTACCAACTGAGCCACACGGGACCTCTCACTCCTCCTCCTATTCCTCCCTCAACTGTGTAGGGGGTGTCTGTGGATACTGCAGTCACATACACCTAACCTGGATGGACTAGGCATAGGGAAAGCGGGTGGGGATATAGGGGGTGGGAATTGGGCTGTAACTGGTTGGAAGGAGATTGTTAATAAATTTTCCCGTCCATGTCTGCCTGTGTACAGTATAATGTATGTCTGTGTATAGTATAATGTCTGTCTGTGTACAGTATAATGTCTGTCTGTGTATGGTGTCTGGTTGTCGCTCTGTCTTTTTTTCTTTGTCTTTCTCATCACTATCGGGTCATGTTTGATCTTCCTCCTTTTTAGCATATCGGTTATTTTTGGCTGCTTGGTCTACACTAGAGCACTACAGGGGTGGAAGTTAAGCTATGTGCCTATAGCAATGAGAGGTCAATACAAAGATGGACAGTACAGTTAGTTAGGCCCTTCTCCATTTGTTCAGTGTCGATTTTATAGGGCCATAATGTGGCTTTTACTATATTTTTATAAACACAAGCATTTCGTTGGACCCGCTAATAGATCTGCTAAACTGTGTACGCAACCAATAAACTTTGATTTGATGAGTTGATTCCTCACGTTGTTCAGCGCTTAGCCACAAGAGGGCAGTATCAAGCCAGGTTTTAAAATGCATTGCATGTAGGTGCAGTGACTCGAATACAGCACAATTTACAGTGCATTCAGAAAGTATTCAGACCTCTTCCCTTTTTCCGCATTTTAATGACAAAGTGAAAACCTTATATATTTTTTTTTTTTTTTTTGCAAAATGATTACAAATAAAAAACAGAAATACCTTATTTACATTTCAGACCCTCTGCTATGAGACTCGAAATTGAGCTCAGGTTCGTCCGTTTTCCATTGATCATCCTTGATTTTTCTACAAGTTGATTGGTGTCCACCTGTGGTAAATTCAATTGATTGGACATGATTTTGAAAGGCACACACCTGTCTATATAAGGTCCCACAGTTGACAGTGCATGTCAGAGCAAAAAAACAAACCATGATGTTGAAGGAATTGTCTGTAGAGCCTCGAGACAGGATTGTGTCGAGGCACAGATCTGGGGAAGGGTACTAAAATATTTCTGCAGCATTGAAGGTCCCCAAGAACACAGTGGCCTCCATCATTCTTAAATGGAACAAGTTTGAAACCACCAAGACTCTTCCTAGAGCTGGCTGCCCGGCCAAACTAAGTAGTTGGGGAGAGGGGCCTTGGTCAGGGAAGTGACCAAGAACCTGATGGTCACTCTGACAGAGCTACAGAGTTCCTCTGTGGAGATGGGAAAACCTTCCAGAAGGACAACCATCTCTGCAGCACTCCACTAATCAGGCCTTTATGGTAGTGGCCAGACAGATACCACTCCTCAGTAAAAGGCACATGACAGCCCGCTTGGAGTTTGCTAAAAGACACCAAAAGACTCTCAGACCATGAGAAACAAGATTCTCTGTTCTGATGAAACCAATATTGAACTCTTTGACCTGATTACCAAGCGTCACGTCTGGAGGAAACCTGGCACCATCCCTACGGTGAAGCATGGTGGTGGCAGCACCATGCTTGAAATGTTTTTCAGCGGCAGAAACTTGGAGACTAGTCAGGATTGTGGAAAAGATAAACAGAGCAAAATACAGCGAGAACGCTCTGCTCAGGATCTCAGACTGGGGCGAAGGTTCACCTTCCAACAGGACAACGACCCTAAGCACACAGCCAGGAATGGCGTCGGGACAAGTCTCTGAATGTCCTTGAGTGGCCCAGCCAGAGCCTGGACTTGAACCCGATCAAACATCACTGGAGAGACCTGAAGATAGCTTGGCAGCGACACTCCCCATCCAACCTGACAGAGCTTGATAGGATCTGCAAAGAAGAATGGGAGAAACTTCCCAAATACAGGTGTGCCAAGCTTGTAGCGTCATACATAAGAAGACTCGAGGCTGTAATCGCTGCCAAAGGTTCTTCAACAAAATACTGGGTGAAGGATCTGAATACTTATGTAAATGTGATATGTCTAATACATTTGCAAAAATGTCTAATCCTGTTTTTGCTTCATCATGACAACACATTATGGGGTAATGTGTGTAGATTGAGGGATTTAAAAAAAAATCTATTTTAGAAAAAGGCTGTAATGTAACAAAATCTGTAAAAAGTCAAGGGGTCAGAATACTTTCTGAATGCATTCTGTATCATTACATAAAGTTATCATGAAACGCATAATTTATGACATGCTGGTTTATGGTTCTAGACCCTAAATTTCATAGTGTCAGTTTGTGGTCTTTGACTTTTGCTTAGGAATTTGTCAAACTGACCCCTTGTAAAGGAAATGGCACTCTAGACAAACTTTAAATGATTCTGAATGCGTTTGTTTTGTCTTTTGTTAGTGAGAGAAAGAAACGTAGTAAGAAAGCCATAGTTGGAGTTTCCACCCGTTACCACTAGATGGCCCCATAACACTTTGTTGTAAACCCAGTAGGAGCGACTGTGCTCCTGAAATAACACGTTCCTTTACGTCAGTGTGTTAGTGTTATGAGCGACTGTGCTCCTGAGATAACATGTTCCTTTACGTCAGTGTGTTAGTGTTATGAGCGACTGTGCTCCTGAGATAACATGTTCTTTACGTCAGTGTGTTAGTGTTATGAGCGACTGTGTCCTGAGATAACATGTTCCTTTACGTCAGTGTGTTAGGTGTTTATGAGCGACTGTGCTCCTGAGATAACATGTTCCTTTACGTCAGTGTGTTAGTGTTATGAGCGACTGTGATCCTGAAGATAACATGTTCCTTTACGTCAGTGTGTTAGTGTTATGAGCACTGTGCTCCTGAGATAACATGTTCCTTTACGTCAGTGTGTTAGTGTTATGAGCGACTGTGATCCTGAGATAACATGTTCCTTTACGTTCAGTGTGTAGTGTTATGAGCGACTGTGTCCTGAGATAACATGTTCCTTTACGTCAGTGTGTTAGTGTTATGAGCGACTGTGATCCTCTTGAAGATAACATGTTCCTTTACGTCAGTGTGTTAGTGTTATGAGCGACTGTGCTCCTGAGATAACATGTTCCTTTACGTCAGTGTGTTAGTGTATGAGCGACTGTGATCCTGAGATAACATGTTCCTTTACGTCAGTGTGTTAGTGTTAAGAGCAGTGCTCCTGAGATAACTGTTCCTTTACGTCAGTGTGTTAGTGTTATGAGCGACTGTGCTCCTGAGATAACATGTTCCTTTTACGTCAGTGTGTTAGTGTTATGAGACTGTGCCCTGAGATAACATGTTCCTTTACGTCAGTGTGTTAGTGTTATGAGCGACTGTGCCTGAGATAACATGTTCCTTTACGTCAGTGTGTTAGTGTTATGAGCACTGTGCTCCTGAGATAACATGTTCTTTACGTCAGTGTGTTAGTGTTATGAGCGACTGTGTCCTGAGATAACATGTTCCTTTACGTCAGTGTGTTAGTGTTATGAGCTACTGTGCTCCTGAGATAAACATGTTCCTTTACGTCAGTGTGTTAGTGTTATGAGCGACTGTGATCCTGAGATAACATGTTCCTTTACGTTGAGTGTTATGAGCGACTGTGATCCTGAGATAACATGTTCCTTTACGTCAGTGTGTTAGTGTTATGAGCGACTGTGCTCCTGAGATAACAATGTTCCTTTACGTCAGTGTGTTAGTGTTATGAGCGACTGTGATCCTGAGATAACATGTTCCTTTACGTTAGTGTTATGAGCGACACGTGCTCCTGAGATCAATTGTTTCAGTGCTTTGGTGTTATGAGCGAGTGCTCCTGAAATAAAATGTGCCTGTGTTGTCAATGCGTTTAGTCTTATGAGTGACTGTGCTTCTGAGATGGTGTGCCTGTGTTGGTAATGTGTTTAGCCTTATGAGTGACTGTGCTTCTGAGATGGTGTGCCTGTGTTGGTAATGCGTTTAGCCTTATGAGCGACTGTGCTTCTGAGATGGTGTGCCTGTGTTGGTAATGTGTTAGTCTTATGAGCGACTGTGCTTCTGAGATAAAGCATGTCTGTATGGTAGTGCCTCTGAAAGTATGGCTGTGTTTCAGCTGTCAGCCGTTCTTTGTTCACCTCTCCTCCGCTGTGGTTGCAGGGCCAGGCAAAGGACAAAGCCAACAAAGCCAAAGTTCAGGTGCGTCCGAGAGGAAGTGAGGCCGCTTTCGCGAGTCTCTTCCTCTCGTTGGCTTCGCTTATAGGTGTGCTGTGGTCTGCTTCGCCCAATAGTGGGCTGCCTATGCCTTACTAGCTATTTCTAGGCCCCGCCCGGTAAACAACCCCTAGCCACTGTAGCATAGACACCTGTCTGAATATGCCAGGAGTGGACAGGTGTAAGCAATATGGCGAAGTCTTCACCTAGCCTATCAGAGGGCAGGGTGGAGCTATAACCTGTTGCTCATGCCTATCACGTCCTGTCAGGTCGACGTGAAGTGAAGAAGGTGAGGGGCTAGGAATGATCTGGACTTGTGTGCAGACGCCATTAACCAAACTAAAGCCGCCTGACCAGTTTATTACACCTCGTCTAGCCATGAACACCAAGGGGGGAAACGGCAGTATATTGACACAGAGAACCTCACACACGTGACGTGTCAATTTATTGGACAGATTCCAATGGGATCAAATGTCTTTGGGTCAGTTGATTTGGATTGTCATATATTCTACACAAATGGGCAGCTTTATTGTTGTGTGCAGTTTGTAATGTGCGTGGCTGCCAGCCTGTCCAGTGTACTAGACAGACGAGGTGAGCTGTACTGTGGACCAGGTTTAGCATGACTGTGCCAGCCGCTCGATTTGGCCCAAGCTCTTGAGGTGTGTGTGTGTGAGTGCGTGCGCGGAGAGATTTGACACCTGTGAGTGAGGGTGAAGAATGAGGATGGCACCCAGGCCGTTGTGACACTCATGTTCCCACTGCCTGGATAACAGATGGAATCGGCCTCCGGAGGGAATGGAGGTCGCAAGAGTGTGTGAAAACGGGTGTGTGTAGTGCATGTGTGTGTTCGAGGCCACGAGAGTTTTACCGTCTCGCTCTGATTCTCAACCAAGCATGACTTGACGAGCTTCGAAGCTTTGTAAGAGCACGTAGTGGACACACATTAGCGTTGCGATTGATACTTGATTGGATGGTACATTGACCAATGACAATGCATTATCACCGAGGGGTTTGACAGTAATTCATTCAAATGTGGTTAGATGAATTTCAACATTTTGACCTAAGGGTGTCTTGTCACGCCACAAAAAGGGGAGTTATTTTGCCATAATAGGTTAGCATAATGGCAAAGTCAGGAGTATTCAACACGTGTACTGTAATTCCATATTTATTTTTGTATACCCTCTGTGTCTATCTGTGTTCCATCTCCTCCAAAGTGAATGATTTTTTTTAACTACATTTTTTATTTAGAATTGTGTTATAGTGTGTTTATAAAAGGTTGCACAGCAGTGTGTGTGAGTGCGTCGTGTGTGTCTCTCACGCCGTTCTCCTCTCCTCACCACACATAGAAAGCCAAGCTGGGCCCTGGTACTAAGAAGGTGATCTCGCCGTCAGATGACAGCACGTCTAATCTGCCCTCTAACAACCTGGACTCTGTCAAACTCACCGACTTCAACTTCCTGGCCGTGCTGGGGAAAGGCAGCTTCGGCAAGGTGAGCCAGGATTTGACTTGTATTTTTAAGGAGGTGAAGTGGTAGGTTCCCGGACACAGATTAAGCCTGGTCCTGGACAGAAAAGCACTTTCAAGTGAAGATTCTCCATTGATCTTTAGTGTTGATCTTGCTTGTTCTGTGTTTTGGAAACGTCCCCACATTGATTTGTCACGAGTTATTCTCATTGGCTTGTGAAATCAGCTACCCAACTGGCCATGTTGAATGTCCTGGGACGTTATCTATCGGACAAATCTGAAATTGATCAAGATCCAAGTCTATGTTGGTGTACGTGAGTCACATCATAGTCACATCATCCATAATTTACGCAGAACCGAGTCATACAATGAATGAATACAATGCAATGTTTCGGTTTAGACCGTCCGTACCTCGGTGTAGCACAACGTGAATAAATTAGTATATCCACGCGTCAGTTGACTAATAAGCATACAGTAACAACATAACAGTTGAGTTAATAGCATTACTATCCGCGTTAAGCCAACCTATTAGAAGCCCTCGGTCTAACCTTTGACCTCTGGTGTTCCTGTGTACCAGGTGATTCTGGCAGAGATGAAGCCCACAGATGATCTGTACGCCATCAAGATCCTGAAGAAGGACGTGGTGATCCAGGATGATGATGTGGAGTGTACCATGATCGAGAAGAGAGTCCTGGCCCAGCAGGACAAACCACCCTTCCTCACTTCACTCCACTCCTGCTTCCAGACCGTGGTATGGAGACCACATACACACACACACACGTGGACATATGGGCACGCCCGTATGCACAAACGCACAATTGCTTGCTTTTTGCTGTCCATCGATGTTGATGATGATGATGTGGCTGTTGTTATTGTGGTGGGGCATAAACACACACACACACACACACACACACACACACACACATATGTACACCACCCACGTATACACACACACACACAAAGGTCAATTAACTTTTTCTTTGTTTTAATCTGTCCGCTTTTTCAGCACTTTTCATTCCTTCTTAATCTTTAATCCCTCAATCTCTCTTGGGCAGAGACGACAAAGGGCAGGCACCATCTGCACCGTACGGTGGCGAACACACACACACACACACACACACACACACACACACACACACACACACACATCCCCAATGTGGAAATCTAAAATTCTTTGCATTTTAAGTGATGAGAAGTCCAAATCCTCTTTACAATAAGGTGCCACGATCACTTTGAGGGTAATTGTTTAAGAAAACCATTTGCCTTGTCTGACAGGTTATGTCAAGCTTATGTTTAGCAAAGTGCATAAAATACCGCTAACCTTATTATAATCTCGCAGTGTGATTTCATTTCAAATTATTCTTCAACAATGTGCGTTATAAGGAGGCAATTTATTTAACTAGGGTTTAGTAAGCTCAGGAATACATAAATAGTTGCCTCTTCAGAACGCACAATGTTGAAGGAAAGTTTCAAATTAAGTCATACTTCCAGATCATAATTATGCAATAAGGCCCGAGGAGGTGTGGTATATGGCCAATATACCACGGCTAAAGGCTGTTCTAAGTCCACGACACAATGCAGAGTGCCTGGACACAACCCTTAGCCGTGCTATATTGACCATATACCACAAACCCCCGAGGTGCCTTATTGCTATTATAAACTGTTTACCAACGTAATTAGACCAGTATATGGTAATATTTTGTCATACCCGTGGTACACAGTCTGATATACCACGTCTTTTAGCCAATCAGTATTCAGGGCTCGAACCACCGGGTAATAATGAGGTGTATGTTACGTTTTGCACTTTGAAAATGTCGCCCTGTGACTAGTGCAGGACAGACGGTTAAAGAGGCTGTCTGAGCGATTTACTTCAGTTTGACTACACATAATCGAGTCATACGTGGGAAATATTTCTGAGGGGTGTACTTTTTCCTCCGATGTTGTTGTTCTGCATTCTGTAGTTTATTTAATCTTTATTTAACTAGGCAAGTCAGTTAAAAAAAATCTTATTTTCAATGACGGCCTAGGAACAGTGGGTTAACTGCCTTGTTCAGGGGCAGAACGACAGATTTGTACCTTGTCAGCTCGGGGATTCAATCTTGCAACCTTTCGGTTACTAGTCCAACGCTCTAACCACTAGGCTACGCTGCCGCCCATTTTACTTAACACTCCTACCGTATCCCCTATGTGTGACTCAATACTACACAACAGCCTCAGCACTGGGTCCTACAGTATAATGAAGAAAGCCTCTGTCTTTCTGACACGGCTGTTATCATGTCACAGTATATGACGGTAGAACAGATGCCAACCCAAAACATTGTTTTTCATAATGTTAAGTGATATTTAACACCCCCATCTCTGTCTCCCTCTCTGCCCAGGACCGGCTGTACTTTGTCATGGAGTACGTGACTGGAGGAGACCTCATGTACCACATCCAACAAGCGGGCAAGTTCAAAGAGCCACAGGCAGTGTAAGTTACCCTTTCCCCTCGCTTTCACCTTTTATACTGAATACAAATATAAACGCAAGCATGTAAAGTGTTGGTCCCATGTTTTTGCTCCCGAGTGGCGCAGCGGTCTAAGGCACTGCTTCTCAGTGCAAGAGGCATCACTACAACCCCTGGTTCGATTCCAGGCTGTATCACATCCGGCCGTGATTGGGAGTCCCAATCGGCGCACAATTGGCCCAGCGTCGTCCGGGTTTGGCCGGGGTAGGCCGTCATTGTAAATTAGGATTTGTTCTTAACTGACTTGCCTAGTTAAATAAAGGTAAAACATTTGTAAAAAATATATATATATTTTGTTAGCTGAAATAAAATATTTAATATTTTTTATTTAACCTTTATTTAACTAGGCAAGTCAGTTAAGAACAAATTCTTATTTACAATGACGGCCTACCAAAAGGCAAAAGGCCTTCTGCGGAATGGGGGCTGGGATTTAAAAAATAAATAAAAATATAAATATAGAGCAAAACACACATCACAACAAGAGACACAACACTACATAAAGAGAGACCAAAGACAACAACATAGCAAGGCAGCAACACATGACAACAACATGGTAGCAACACAACATGGTAGCAACACAACATGGTAGCAGCACAAAACAGGGTACAAACATTATTGGACACAGACAACAGCACAAAGGGCCAGAAGGTAGAGACACCAATACATCACGGAAAGTAGCCATAACTGTCAGTAAGTGTCCATGATTGAGTCTTTGAATGAAGAGATTGAGATAAAACTGTCCAGTTTGAGTGTTTGTTGCAGCTCGTTCCAGTCGCTAGCTGCAGTGAACTGATAAGACAAACGACCCAGGGATGTGTGTGCTTTAGGGACCGTTAACAGAATGTGACTGGCAGAACAGGTGTTGTATATGGAGGAGGAGGGCTCCAGGAGATATCTTAGATGGGGGGAGTGAGGCCTAAGAGGGATTTATAAATAAGCATCAACCAAGTCTTGTGACGGGTATGCAGAGATGACCAGTTTACAAGGGAGTATAGAGTGCAGTGTTGTGTCCTATAAGGAGCATTGGTAAAGAACATCTAGTCACTAGAGAGCACCCTTACCTGCCTGTCTATAAATTAGGTCTCCGTAATCTAGCATGGGTAGGATGGTCATCTGAATCAGGGTTAGTTTGGCAACTGGGGTGAAAGAGGAGCGATTACGATAGAGGAAACCAAGTCTAGATTTAACTTTAGCCTGCAGCTTTGATATGTGCTGAGAGAAGAACAGTGCACCGTCTAGCCATACTCCCAAGTACTTGTATGAGGTGACTACCTCCAGCTCTAAACCCTCAGAGGTAGTAATCACACCTGTGGGGAGAGAGGTATTCTTCTTACTAAACCACATGACCTTTGTTTTGGAGGTGTTCAGAACAAGGTTATGGGTAGAGAAAGCTTTTTGGACACTAAGAAAGCTTTGTTATATAGCATTTAACACAAAATCAGGGGATCCCAGAGAATTTTATGTCATTTCTCTACCATAAGCCGCCTCCAATGTCGTTTTAGAGAATTTGTCAGTACATCCAACCGGCCTCACAACCGCAGACTGGTTCAAACTTGTAAGCACGCCAGCCCAGGACCTCCACATCCGGCTTCCTCTTCACCTGCGTGATCATCTGAGGGGTGCTAAGGAGTATTTCTGTCATTAATAATAAAGCCCTAATTCAGATTGGCTGGGCCTTGCTCCCAGGTGGCTGCACCTCTGCCCAGTCATGTGAAATCTATAAATTAGATGTTCTATGTACTGTAACTCAGTAAAATCTTTGAAATTGTTGCATTTATATTTTTGGTCGGTATAAATAGGGGGCATAAAAGAGTGTGTGTGTAAAAGATAAATCTTGGAAGAGAGCGGGGGAAGGGAGAGGAAGAGATGAAACTAGACTGGGCACTGCAACGTACGGAGGAGAAGGAGAGACGACAGAAATATTCATTCTTATACCTAGGCTGTCAGAATGTGTTCAGCACATTACAGTCCTTTACAACCCTTCCTGTTTGAAATAAATGTCTAACATGGAGCATGTCATTGCAGGTTCTATGCAGCAGAGATCTCTGTTGGCCTGTCCTTCCTGCACAAGAAAGGAGTCATTTACAGGTGGGTCTTCTTCCAGTGTACAACAACTCAGAGGCACTTTATCCCAGTCTAGGATCAATGTTTACTGTACACTGTGTATTGTCAAACCATGAATGAATCAATGTAATAATGTAAATGTCAGGAAGTAACAGGAGTGGTGTAGAAAGGCCCTAAAATACATTCATTTGGCCCTTGTCACATGATGCGGGTGTCTCCTGCAGGGATCTGAAGCTGGACAACGTGATGCTGGACTCGGAGGGACACATTAAGATCGCTGACTTTGGCATGTGTAAAGAGAACATATACGAGGGGGTGACCACTCGCACCTTCTGTGGGACGCCCGACTACATCGCCCCAGAGGTAGGAACAGGGCGAGTGTGTGTGGGGAGGGAGAGGGGTGGTCATCTTTGTCATTGTCTGGCCTGCGCCCCCGTCTCCGTGGTGATCCACATCCGAGTCGACAGCTCAGGACACACACACACACACACACTCCAGCTGACTCTGACAAACATCCTTGTGCTCTAGGGCTGGTTCAAACTTATCACAGAGAAGCCAAGGTCTCCATATCATTGATTATCTATGTAGGCTATGTCCTGTTGGACAAGCAGCCTGTCTCAGTAAGCATGCTATTCAGGGAAGAAACACTGAACCCCGGCCGTAGAGAGTAACATAAGCACTAACTTTAACAATGCTATTTTAGCATAAAACTCATGTAAGCGCCATTTAAACCACAAAAATGAAAGACTGTCTACTGAACATTTTGAGTTAGAAAGGCTAGTTAGTGTCTTCTGAACATTTTGAGATAGAAGAACTACAGTCTCTACTGAACATTTTGAGTTAGAAAGACTGTCTACTGAACACTGAGTTAGAAAGGCTAGTCTCTACTGAACATTTTGAGTTAGGACTATAGTCTCTACTGAACATTTTAAGTTAAAAAGACTGTCTACTGAACATTTTGAGTTAAAGGCTAATGTCTACTGAACATTTTGAATTAGAAGAACTACAGTCTCTTCTGAACATTTTGAGTTAAAAAGGCTCGTGTCTACTGAACATTTTGAGTAGGACTACAGTCTCTACTGAACATTTTGAGTTAAACATGTCAGTCTCTACTGAACATTTTGAGTTAGAAGAACTACAGTCTCTACTGAACATTTTAAGTTAGAAAGACTGTCTACTGAACATTTTGAGTTAGAAAGGCTAGTCTCTACTGAACATTTTGAGTTAGAAAGGTTAATGTCTACTGAACATTTTGAGTTAGAAAGGTTAGTGTCTACTGAACATTTTGAGTTAGAAAGGTTAGTGTCTACAGGACATTTTGAGATAGAAAAACGTCAGTCTACTGAACATTTTTAGTTGGAAAGACTGTCTACTGAACATTTTGAGTCAGAAAGGCTAGTCTCTACTGAACATTTTGAGTTAAACATGTCAGTCTCTACTGAACATTTTAAGTTAGAAAGACCTTCTACTGAACATTTTAAGGAAGAAAGACTGTCTACTGAACATTTTGAGTTATATGCTAATATCTACTGAACATTTTGAGTTAGAAGAACTACAGTCTCTTCTGAACATTTTGAGTTAAAAAGGCTAGTGTCTACTGAACATTTTGAGTTAGAAAGGCTAGTGTCTACTGAACATTTTGAGTTAGAAAGGCTAGTGTCTAACTGAACATTTGAGTTTAGAAAGGCCTAGTGTCTTACTGAACATTTTGAGTTAGAAAGGCCTCGTGTCTACTGAACATTTTGAGTTAGAAAGGCTAGTGTCTACTGGACATATTGAGGTTAGAAAGCTGTCTACTGAACATTTTGAGTTAGAAAGGTTAGTGTCTACTGAACATTTTGAGTAGAAAGGCTAGTCTCTACTGAACATTTTGAGTTAGAAAGGTTAGTGTCTACTGACATTTTGAGTAAGAAAGGTAGTGTCTACTGACATTTTGAGATAGAAAAACGTCAGTCTACTGAACATTTTTAGTTGGAAAGACTGTCTACTGAACATTTTGAGTTAGAAAGGCTAGTGTCTACTGAACATTTTGAGTTAGAAAGGCTAGTGTCTACTGAATATTTTGAGTTAGAAGAACTACAGTCTCTACTGAAACATTTTGAGTTAAAAAGGCTAGTGTCTACTGGACATATTGAGTTAGAAAGACTGTCTACTGAACATTTTTAGTTAGAAAGACTGCCAACTTAACATTTTGAGTTAGAAAGACTGCCTAACTGAATATTTTGAGTTAGAAAGACTGTCCCACTGAACATTTGAGTTAGAAAACGTAAAATCTCTACTGAACATTTTGAGTTAGATAAATGTTGTCTCTACTGAACATTTAAAGTTAGAAAAGCTGTCTACTGAACATTTTAAAGGAAGAAAGACTGTCTACTGAACATTTTGAGTTTGGAAAGGCTAGTGTCTACTGAATATTTTGAGTTAGAGGCTAGGTCTACTGAACATTTTGAGTTAGAAAGGTTAGTGTCTACTGAACATTTTGAGTTAGAAAGGCTAGTGTCTACTGAACATTTTGAGTTAGAAAAGACTGTCTTCTGACATTTTGAGTTAGAAGAACTACAGTCTCTACTGAACATTTTGAGTAGAAAAACTGTCTACTAAACATTTTGAGTTAGAAAGACTGCCTACTGAAATATTTTGAGTTAGAAAGACTGTCCACTGAACATTTTGAGTTAGAAAAACGTAAATCTCTACTGAAACATTTTGAGTTAGAAAAACGTAAATCTCTACTGAACATTTTGAGTTCGACTATAGTGCTTCTACTAGAACATTTTTGAGTTAGAAAAACGTAAATCTCTACTGAACATTTTGAGTAGAAAGACTGTCTACTAAACATTTTTAGTTAGAAAGACTGCCAACTTAACATTTTGAGTTAGAAAGACTGTTTACTGAACATTTTGATTTGGAAGGTCTACAGTCTCTACTTAACATTTTGAGTTAGAAAGACTGTCCACTGAACATTTTGAGTTAGAAAAACGTAAATCTCTACTGAACATTTTGAGTTAGAAAAATGTGTCTCTACTGAACATTTTGAGTTAGAAAAAGAGCGTGTTGCATGAGAATCTGCCCTAGATGTAACCAACCCAGTCAAGCACAGCCCAGTGAGGGACATCATATTGATTTCCTCTCTAAGAGGTTCATTTGGTTTCATGGGTGCTGGGGCTGGGTGGACAAGCTGTGATGGTGGTGAGGTACACACACACTCAGGGTGGAGACTTGGGAGAGTAGACGTCGAGACCTAGAAGTCGAGACCATTTTATTAGCGCCAATGAACGGTTGGAAATTGACATTTACCTAAAAGCACAGTTTGAATTGCAAACTGATTTCTTCATTTCTTCAAGTCTGATTTCTTCGTTGAAGTGAAATTGACCTCAACCTCGTAATACCAGAAGTTCTGCGTCCCCTATATGTGTGTTGTATTCATATTGTGTTAATATTTTTAACATATTGTGTTATATTTTTATTTTTGCGATGTGGAAGTTTGCTATCCTCTGCGTTTGTCTGTGCGCGTGTTCATGCACTTTAGTGTCTGTGTGAGAGTGTCCGTGTGTCTACACGTTCAGTGTGTGTCCGTGCGTATCTGTATGGGAGTACTCTTCCGTGTACTGTACGTATGTGCGTCTCTTAGTTGTCAGGACCCATGTGGAAAAACGGCTTAGGCGCGGTCCCCGGGCACCTCTCGCTCTTTCGCCTGTCACCACCGCATTACGCCGCACGCACACGTGCACACTGCGTTGCTCTACTTCTCTCTCTCCGCTGTTTACCTCTCACCCTGACCCACATAGGCAGCCATGGGAAGGCTCTGTGAGCGTCCCAAACAGCACCCTGTTTCTTCTATAGCCCTATGGGCCTTGGTCAAAAGCAGTGCACTATAAAGGGAATAAATAGGGTGTCATCTGGGATGCGGCCTCTATCAATCTGAGAGGAACACGTTGGTCACCGTGTGCTAATGGGATTGTACGCACCGGGTTATCAGAGTAACAGACCTGTGAGTTAGAGAGGGAGAGGTGGAGGGGAGGAGAAATAGGGAGGCAGAGACACTGGGAGAGAGAGGCAGAGAGGCAGATGGGAGAGAGAGGCAGAGAGACACTGGGAGAGAGAGGCAGAGAGACTCTGGGAGAGAGAGGCAGAGAGACTCTCCGCCTCCAGTTTCTCTGCCTCCTCCCAGTGTCCTCAACTATCCGTCTCTCGCCTCTCTCCAGTGCTCTCCGCCTCTCTCTCCAGTGAGTCTCTCCGCTCTCTCTCCAGAAGTTCCTCCGCCTCTTCTCTCCCAGAAGTCTGCCTTCAGTTTATTCCTCCGCCTCTCTCTGCCCAGTGCTTCTCCGCCCTCTCTCTCCCAGAGTCTCTCCGCCTCTCTCTCCCAGAGTCTCTCCGCCTCTTCTCTCCCATGTCTCTCCGCCTCTCTTCCAGTGTCTCTTCCGCCTCTCTCTCAGAGTCTCTCCCGCCTCTCTCTCCACAGTGTCTCTCGCCTCCTCCAGGTGTCTCTCCGCCTCTCTCTCATCTCTGCCTCTCTCCCTCTGCTCTCTCTCTCCCTCTGCTCTCTCTTCTCTCTGCCCTCTCTCTCTCTCTGCCTCTCTCTCTCTCTGCCTCTCTCTCTCTCTGCCTCTTCTCTCTCTTGCCTCTCTCTCTCTCTGCCTCTCTCTCTCTCTGCCTCTCTCTCTCTGCCTCTCTCCGTCTCTCTGCCTCTCTCTTCCCAGTGTCTCTCTGTGCCTCTCTCTCCCAGTTGTCTCTTCCTCTCTCTCCGTGTCTCTCTGCCTCTCTCTCCCAGTTGTCTCTCTGCCTTCTCCTCTCCAGTGTCTCTCTGCCTCTCTCTCCCAGTGTCTCTCCTGCCTCTTCTCTCCAGA